>NC_092710.1:27714739-27765353 GCF_047496885.1 Scyliorhinus torazame
CTTCTCCAGTTAAAAAGTTAAGTACATGTTGGCTTAGTTGATCGGTGTAGTTAACTAGTAGTGTTTATGTTGCCAGACTAATTGTGTGTAAATAAAGTACCCTTGACCTTGAACTAACTAACTGGTGTTTGGCTCTTTGATCGATAGCCGGTTGAAACTTGTGGTGGTATCATTCGATACCTGGCGACTCTGAGCATTAGGACACAGATAACAAAAGAAAGGAGGGAAACTCACTGACTGCCGTAGTTAGAACAGAGCCACAGGAAAAGACAAGGAAAGAGAAAGTACAACAGAGCTGTGAGGCAGCCGTTCTGACCACTGTGCCAATAAACCCCAGGGGGATTTCAGCAGCTACCACTCCCCTCTGAGAGCTGCGGAAATGAGGAACTCGCGGCCACAAGGGAGCGGCTGTGGTGAATGTTGTGGATTGGTGGAAGGAGGAAATTGAAAGGACAGAAGAGGGAGAGAGGGCGAGAAGGAGGTGTCGAGGGGGAGAGGGATTGGGAGGCGGTGTCGAGCTGTCGAGGGGGAGAGGGATTGGGAGGCGGTGTCGATGGGGCGAGGGGGGAGAGAAGGAGGTGTCGAGGGGGCGAGAAGGAGGGGGCGAGGGGGAGAGAGGGCGAGAAGGAGGTGTCGAGGGGGCGAGGGATTGGGAGGTGGTGTCGAGGGGGCGAGGGGGAGAGAAGGAGGTGGCGAGGGGGAGAGAAGGAGGTGTCGATGGGGCGAGGGGGAGAGAGGGCGAGAAGGAGGTGTCGAGGGGGCGAGGAATTGGGAGGCGGGTGTCGATGGGGCGAGGGGGAGAGGGATAGGGACGAGCTTGGTATGGGGAATAAATACTGGGTGGAAGTTGAAAGGCCTGGCCCTATGCTGGATGTAACTCTATCTAACACACTGGATTTCTCTCTTTCGCTCCAGCCTCCATCCGGAGACTCTACCACGTCAAAGGGAAGCGGAATGTGCGAGCCAAGCAGGTGGACATCAGCTGGGACAGCTTCAACACTGGCGATTGTTTCATCCTGGACCTCGGGAAGGTAAGGACCATGCGGAGTGGGGGGGGGGGGGGGGGGGGGGGAGGGGCGGTGGGGGTTACAGCAGTTTGGATTCCACCGGGTCAGAACCCCTCGTCCCAGGAATCATCGAAGGAACAGGAGGCCCCATTCAGCCCTTCTCCAGCCTGTTACACAGGAACAGGAGGAGGCCCCATTCAGCCCCTTCTCCAGTCTGTTACACAGGAACAGGAGGAGGCCCCATTCAGCCCCTTCTCCAGCCTGTTACATAGGAACAGGAGGAGGCCCCATTCAGCCCCTTCTCCAGCCTGTTACACAGGAACAGGAGGAGGCCCCATTCAGCCCCTTCTTCAGCCAGTTACACAGGAACAGGAGGAGGCCCCATTCAGACCCTTCTCCAGCCTGTGACACAGTAACAGGAGGAGGCCCATTTCAGCCCCTTCTCCAGCCTGTTACACAGGAACAGGAGGAGGCCCCATTCAGCCCCTTCTCCAGCCTGTTACACAGCAACAGGAGGAGGCCCCATTCAGCCCCTTCTCCATCTTGTTACACAGGAACAGGAGGAGGGCCCCATTCAGCCCCTTCTCCCAGCCTGTTACACAGCAACAGGAGGAGGCCCCATTCAGCCTCTTCTCCATCTTGTTACACAGGAACAGGGATGAGGCCCCATCCAGCCCCTTCTCCATCTTGTTACACAGGAACAGGAGGAGGACTCATTCAGCCCCTTCTCCAGCCTGTTACACAGGAACAGGAGGAGGCCCCATTCAGCCCCTTCTCCAGCCTGTTACACAGCAACAGGAAGAGGCCCCATTCAGCCCCTTCTCCAGCCTGTTACACAGGAACAGGAGGAGGCCCCATTCACACCTTCTCCAGTCTGTTACACAGGAACAGGAGGAGGCCCCATTCAGCCCCTTCTGCAGCCTGTTACACAGGAACAGGAGGAGGCCCCATTCAGCCCCTTCTCCAGCCTGTTACACAGAAACAGGAGGAGGCCCCATTCAGCCCCTTCTCCAGCCTGATACACAGGAACAGGAGGAGTGGTTGGGGGTGAATGTTGGGGATGTATTTAATTGGGAAGTTGGATGAACACACGAAGGAGAGAGAGATAGGAGGAGATGTTGATGGGATGAGATGGTGTGGGGGGATTCTGGGAGGAGGCTCAGATGGAGCAGCAACACCCGTAGATAGGCCGGATGTCCTGTTCCTGGGTGGTAGGCTCAGCGTGACTTGTGAGAAGGTGAATTTCCAAATGTGTGGGATGTTTGGCTTCTCCCTCTTTCTTTCTCTCTCTCTATTTTTCACTCACTCTTTCATGTTATTTCTCTCATTCTCTGTCTTTCTCTCCAGCTTTATCCGCTTTCTATCGCTCCCACCCTCTCTCTCTCTCTTTTTCTGTCTCTCTCTCTCTCTTTATCTCAGCCGTTTCTCTCTCTCTCCCCTCTCTGTGCTGTTTATCCGTGTCCATGTTTTTGCTGTCTCTCCACAGACCATTTATCAGTGGTGTGGATCCGAATGCAACATGTTTGAGCGGCAGAAGGCCGGGGAGGTTGCCATCTCCATCCGGGATCTGGAACGCCGTGGAAAATCCCAGGTCATCGTTGTGAATGATGGAGAGGAGCCAGGGAGATGATAGAGGTGAGATTGGGGATAACACCGTGCGAGGAAGGCCGAGAGAACAAGGCCAGCCTGAAGCCTGAGGCCTGCGACTACACCTTCCTCATGGTCATGTTAGGCCCTAACTCAACCCACACACTGGCACTCAACAGGAGGGCTGGTCTCACCCTCACTCCTGAACCATTCACCGCATTCCAGCCCTCCGTCTAGAGTTGACTCCCCTGGTCTCCCCGACTCCCGCCAGCTCCTCCATCACCCCCATGCTCCTCACCCCAACTCCCCCAACTGCCCCCCATCTCCCCCAACTCCCCATCTCCTCCATCGACCCCCATCTCCTCAACCCCCAACTAAACTTGACCCCTCCAAAAACCCCCATCTCGCCCAACTCCCCAATCGACACCCCATCTCCCCCAACTCCGACATCACCCCCCATCGCCCCCAAGCTCCCCCCATCGCCCCACACGCCCCCAACTCCCGCCATCTCCTCCATCACCTCCATTCGCCCCAACTCGCCAGCCATCTCCTCCATCACCCCCATCTCCCCAACCCCCCAACTCCCCCCATCGCCCCCAACTCCGACCATCTCCTACATCACCCCGCATCTCCTAACTCCCCCATCAGCCCCAAATCTCCCAACTCCCCCAACTCCCCCCAACAACCGCCATCTCCCAGACTCCTTACAGTAGCACCCTAAGACTCCCCCATCGACCCCATCTCACCCCCCAACTTCCCCACATCACCCCCATCTCCCCCAACTCCTACATAACCCCTGTCTCCCCCATCACCCCTTCTCCCCCTAACTCGCCCCCATCACCCCCATCACCCCCATGCACCCCATGCTCCCCATCTCCCCAACTCTCCCCAATCTTCCCCCCCAGCGCCCCCAACTCGCCCCATGCGCCCCCTAACTCCCCCAACAACCCCATCTCCTCCAACTCCCCCCATGCTCCTCCATCACCCCCATCTCCCCAACTCCCCCAACAACCCCATCTCCCCAACTCCCCTTTCTCCGACATAACCCCCTATCTACCCCAACTCCCCCCAACAACCCCATCTCCCCCAACTCCCCCATCTCCTACATCACCCCCAACTCCCCCATCACCCCCATCTCCCTAAATCCCCCCAAGAACCCCAACTCCCCCAACTCCTACATCACCCCCATCTCCCCTAACTCCCCCATTACCCCCATCTCCCCAACTCCCCCCATCTCCTACATCACCCCATCTCCCCCAACACCCCCCAAATCCCCCCATCTCCCCAACTCCCCTATCACCCCAACTCCCCCCAACAGCCCCAACTCCCCCAACTCCCTACATCACCCCCATCTCCCCAACTCCCCCCATCTCCCCAACTCCCCCCAACACCCCCATCTCCCCCCAACACCTCCATCTACCCCCAACTCCCCCATCTCCCCATCACCCCCATCTCCCCCAACTCCCCCCAACACACCCATCTCCCCCCATCTCCCCCAGTTCCCCCATCTCCTCCATCACCCCCATCTCACCCAACTCCCCCAACTCCCCCCACCTCCCCCAACTCCCCCATCACCCCCATCTCCCCAACTCCCCCATCACCCCCATCTCCCCAACTCCCCCATCTCCCCCATCACCCCCATCTCCCCCAACTCCCCCCAACACACCCATCTCCCCCCATCTCCCCCAATTCCCCCATCTCCTCCATCACCCCCATCTCCCCCAACTCCCCCATCACCCCCAACTCCCCCCATCACCCCCATCTCCCCCCATCACCCCCATCTCCCCCAACTCCCCCATCTCCCCAACTCCCCCATCACCCCCATCTCCCCAACTCCCCTCCATCACCCCCATCACCCCAACTCCCCCAACTCCCCCCATCTCCCCCAACTCCCCCCATCTCCCCCAACTCCCCCCATCTCCCCCAACTCCCCCATCGCCCCCATCTCCCCAACTCCCCCATCACCCCCATCTCCCCAACTCCCCCATCTCCCCCATCACCCCCATCACCCCCATCTCCTCCAACTCCCCCAACTCCCCCCATCTCCCCCAATTCCCCCATCTCCTCCATCACCCCCATCTCCCCCAACTCCCCCATCACCCCCAACTCCCCCCATCACCCCCATCTCCCCCAACTCCCCCATCTCCCCAACTCCCCCATCACCCCATCTCCCCAACCCCTCCCATCACCCCCATCACCCCCATCGCCCCATCACCCCCATCTCCCCCAACTCCCCCATCACCCCCAACTCCCCCATCTCCCCCAACTCCCCCATCTCCCCAACTCTGCCCATCACCCACATCTCCCCCAACTTCCCCCATCTCCTCCATCACCCCCAACTCCCCCCAACAACCCCTTCTCCCCCATCACCACCATTTCCCCCCAACTCCCCCATCTCCTCCATCACCACCATCACCCCCCAACACCCCCATCTCCCATCACCACCATCTCTCGCCATCTCCCCAACTCACCCCATCTCCCCCCATCTCCCCCCATCTCCCCCCAACTCCCCCAACTCCCCCAACTCCCCCATCTCTCCCATCTCTCCCATATCCCCCATCTCCCCCTACTCCCCCCATCTCCCCCCAATCCCCTCCAAGGGAGTACTGCACTGTCAGAGAGAGGGTCAGTACTGAGGGAGTGCTGCACTGTCAGAGGGTCAGTACTGAGGGAATGCTGCACTGTCAGAGGATCAGTACTGAGGGAGTGCTGCACTGTCAGAGGGTCAGTACTGAGGGAGTGCTGCACTGTCAGAGGGTCAGTACTGAGAGAGCGCTGCACTGTCAGAGGGTCAGTAGTGAGGGAGTGCTGCACTGTCAGAGGGTCAGTACTGAGGGAGTGCTGCACTGTCAGAGGGTCAGTACTGAGGGAGTGCTGCACTGTCAGAGGGTCAGTACTGAGAGAGCGCTGCACTGTCAGAGGGTCAGTACTGAGGGAGTGCTGCACTGTCAGAGAGACAGTACTGAGGGAGTGCTGCACTGTCAGAGGGTCAGTACTGAGGGAGTGCTGCACTGTCAGAGGGTCAGTACTGAGGGAGTGCTGCACTGTCAGAGGGTCAGTACTGAGAGAGCGCTGCACTGTCAGAGGGTCAGTAGTGAGGGAGTGCTGCACTGTCAGAGGGTCAGTACTGAGGGAGTGCTGCACTGTCAGAGGGTCAGTACTGAGGGAGTGCTGCACTGTCAGAGGGTCAGTACTGAGAGAGCGCTGCACTGTCAGAGGGTCAGTACTGAGGGAGAGCTGCACTGTCAGAGGGTCAGTACTGAGAGAGCGCTGCACTGTCAGAGGGTCAGTACTGAGGGAGTGCTGCACTGTCAGAGAGACAGTACTGAGGGAGTGCTGCACTGTCAGAGGGTCAGTACTGAGGGAGTGCTGCACTGTCAGAGGGTCAGTACTGAGGGAGTGCTGCACTGTCAGAGGGTCAGTACTGAGGGAGTGCTGCACTGTCAGAGGGTCAGTACTGAGGGAGTGCTGCACTGTCAGAGTGACAGTACTGAGGGAGCGCTGCACTGTCAGAGGGTCAGTACTGAGGGAGTGCTGCACTGTCAGAGGGTCAGTACTGAGGCTGTGCTGCACTGTCAGAGGGTCAGTACTGAGGGAGTGCCGCGCTGTCACAGGGTCAGTACTGAGGGAGTGCTGCACTGTCAGAGGGTCAGTGTTGATGGAGTGCTGCACTGTCACAGGGTCAGTACTGAGGGAGTGCTGCACTGTCAGAGGGTCAGTACTGAGGGAGTGCTGCACTGTCAGAGGGTCAGTACTGAGGGAGCGCTGCACAGTCAGAGGGTCTGTACTGAGGGAGTGCTGCACTGTCAGTGGGTCAGTACTGAGGGAGTGCTGCACAGTCAGAGGGTCAGTACTGAGGGAGCGCTGCACTGTCAGAGGGTCAGTACTGAGGGAGAGCTGCACTGTCAGAGGGTCTGTACTGAGGGAGTGCTGCACTGTCAGTGGGTCAGTACTGAGGGAGTGCTGCACAGTCAGAGGGTCAGTACTGAGGGAGTGCTGCACTGTCAGAGGGTCAGTACTGAGGGAGTGCTGCACTGTCAGAGGGTCAGTACTGAGGGAGCGCTGCACTGTCAGAGGGTCAGTAGTGAGGGAGTGCTGCACTGTCAGAGGGTCAGTACTGAGGGAGTGCTGCACTGTCAGAGGGTCAGTACTGAGGGAGTGCTGCACTGTCAGAGGGTCAGTACTGAGGGAGCGCTGCACTGTCAGAGGGTCAGTAGTGAGGGAGTGCTGCACTGTCAGAGGGTCAGTACTGAGGGAGTGCTGCACTGTCAGAGGGTCAGTACTGAGGGAGAGCTGCACTGTCAGTGGGTCAGTACTGAGGGAGTGCTGCACTGTCAGAAGGTCAGTACTGAGGGAGAGCTGCACTGTCAGAGGGTCAGTACTGAGGGAGTGCTGCACTGTCAGAGGGTCAGTACTGAGGGAGTGCTGCACTGTCAGAGGGTCAGTACTGAGGGAGTGCTGCACTGTCAGAGGGTCAGTACTGAGGGAGTGCTGCACTGTCAGAGGGTCAGTACTGAGGGAGTGCAGCACTGTCAGAGGGTCAGTACTGAGGGAGTGCTGCACTGTCAGAGGGTCAGTACTGAGGGAGTGCTGCACTGTCAGAGGGTCAGTACTGAGGCTGTGCTGCACTGTCAGAGGGTCAGTACAGAGGGAGTGCTGCACTGTCAGAGGGTCAGTACTGAGGGAGTGCTGCACTGTCAGAGGGTCAGTACGGAGGGAGTGCTGCACTGTCAGAGGGTCAGTACTGAGGGAGTGCCGCGCTGTCAGAGGGTCAGTACAGAGGGAGTGCTGCACTGTCAGAGGGTCAGTACTGAGGGAGTGCCGCGCTGTCAGAGGGTCTGTACTGAGGGATGGCTGCACTGTCAGAGGGTCAGTACTGAGGGAGTACTGCACTGTCAGAGGGTCAGTACTGAGGGAGTGCTGCACTGTCAGAGGGTCAGTACTGAGGGAGTGCTGCACTGTCAGAGGGTCAGTACAGAGGGAGTGCCGCACTCTCAGTGGGTCAGTACTGAGGGAGTGCTGCACTGTCAGAGACTCAGTACTGAGGGCGTGCCGCACTGTCAGAGGGTCAATGCTGAGGGAGTGCCGCACTGTCAGAGGGTCAGTGCAGAGGGAGTGCCGCACCGTCAGAGGGTCAGTACTGAGTGAGAGCTGCACTGTCAGTGGGTCAGTACTGAGGGAGTGCTGCACTGTCCAAGAGTCAGTACTGAGCGAGTGCTGCACTGTCAGAGGGTCAATACTGAGGGAGTGCTGCACTGTCAGAGGGTCAGTACTGAGGGAGTGCCGCACTGTCAGAGGGTCAGTGCTGAGGGAGTGCCGCACTGTCAGAGGGTCAGTCCTGAGGGAGTGCTGCACTGTCAGTGGGTCAGTACTGAGGGAGTGCTGCACTGTCAGAGGGTCAGTACTGAGGGAGTGCTGCACTGTCAGAGAGTCAGTACTGAGGGAGCGCCGCACTGTCAGAGGGTCAGTACTGAGGGAGTGCTGCACTGTCAGAGAGTCAGTACTGAGGGAGTGCTGCACTGTCAGAGGGTCAGTACTGAGGAAGTGCTGCGCTGTCAGAGGGTCAGTACTGAGGGAGAGCTGCACTGTCAGAGGGTCAGTCCTGAGGGAGTACTACACTGTCAGAGGGTCAGTACTGAGGGGGTGCTGCACTGTCAGAGGGTCAGTCCTGAGGGAGTACTACACTGTCAGAGGGTCAGTACTGAGGGGGTGCTGCACTGTCAGAGGGTCAGTACTGTGGGAGTGCTGCACTGTCAGAGGGTCAGTACTGAGGGAGTGCCGCACTGTCAGAGGGTCAGTACTGAGGGAGTGCTGCACTGTCAGAGGGTCAGTACTGAGGGAGTGCCGCACTGTCAGAGGGTCAGTACTGAGGGAGTGCCGCACTGTCAGAGGGTCAGTACTGAGGGAGTGCTGCACTGTCAGAGGGTCAGTACTGAGGGAGTGCTGCACTGTCAGAGGGTCAGTACTGAGGGAGTGCCGCACTGTCAGAGGGTCAGTACTGATGGAGTGCTGCACTGTCAGAGGGTCAGTACTGAGGGAGTGCTGCACTGTCAGAGGGTCAGTACTGAGGGAGTGCTGCACTGTCAGAGGGTCAGTAATGAGGGAGTGCTGCACTGTCAGAGGGCCAGTACTGAGGGAGTGCTGCACTGTCAGAGGGTCAGTACTGAGAGAGTGCTGCACTGTCAGAGGGTCAGTCCTGAGGGAGTACTACACTGTCAGAGGTCAGTACTGAGGGAGCGCTGCACTGTCAGAGGGTCAGTACTGAGGGAGAGCTGCACTGTCAGTGGGTCAGTACTGAGGGAGTGCTGCACTGTAAAAGGGTCAGTACTGAGGGGGTGCTGCACTGTCAGAGGGTCAGTACTGAGTGAGTGCTGCGCTGTCAGAGGGTCAGTACTGAGGGAGTGCTGCACTGTCAGAGGGTCAGTACTGAGGGAGTGCTGCACTGTCAGAGGGTCAGTACTGAGGGAGTGCTGCACTGTCAGAGGGTCAGTACTGAGGGAGTGCTGCACTGTCAGAGGGTCAGTACTGATGGAGTGCTGCAATGTCAGAGGGTCAGTACTGACGGAGTGCTGCACTGTCAGAGGGTCAGTACTGACGGATTGCTGCACTGTCAGAGGGTCAGTACTGAGGGAGTGCTGCACTGTCAGAGGGTCAGTACTGAGGGAGTGCTGCACTGTCAGAGGGTCAGTACTGAGAGAGTGCTGCACTGTCAGAGGGTCAGTCCTGAGGGAGTACTACACTGTCAGAGGTCAGTACTGAGGGAGCGCTGCACTGTCAGAGGGTCAGTACTGAGGGAGCGCTGCACTGTCAGAGGGTCAGTACTGAGGGAGTGCTGCACTGTAAAAGGGTCAGTACTGAGGGGGTGCTGCACTGTCAGAGGGTCAGTACTGAGTGAGTGCTGCGCTGTCAGAGGGTCAGTACTGAGGGAGTGCTGCACTGTCAGAGGGTCAGTACTGAGGGAGTGCTGCACTGTCAGAGGGTCAGTACTGAGGGAGTGCTGCACTGTCAGAGGGTCAGTACTGAGGGAGTGCTGCACTGTCAGAGGGTCAGTACTGAGGGAGTGCTGCACTGTCAGAGGGTCAGTACTGAGGGAGTGCTGCAATGTCAGAGGGTCAGTACTGACGGAGTGCTGCACTGTCAGAGGGTCAGTACTGACGGATTGCTGCACTGTCAGAGGGTCAGTACTGAGGGAGTGCTGCACTGTCAGAGGGTCAGTACTGAGGGAGTGCTGCACTGTCAGAGGTTCAGTACTGAGGGAGAGCTGCACTGTCAGAGGGTCAGTATTGAGGGAGTGCTGCACTGTCAGAGGGTCAGTACTGAGGGAGTGCTGCACTGTCAGAGGGTCAGTACTGAGGGAGTGCTGCACTGTCAGAGGGTCAGTACTGAGGGAGTGCTGCACTGTCAGAGGGTCAGTACTGAGGGAGTGCTGCTCTGTCAGAGGGTCAGTACTGAGGGAATGCTGCACTGTCAGAGGGTCAGTACTGAGGGAGTGCTGCACTGTCAGAGGGTCAGTACTGAGGGAGTGCTGCACTGTCAGAGGGTCAGTACTGAGGGAGTGCTGCTCTGTCAGAGGGTCAGTACTGAGGGAATGCTGCACTGTCAGAGGGTCAGTACTGAGGGAGTGCTGCACTGTCAGAGGGTCAGTACTGAGGGAGTGCTGCACTGTCAAAGGGTCAGTACTGAGGGAGTGCTGCACTGTCAGAGGGTCAGTACTGAGGGAGTGCTGCACTGTCAAAGGGTCAGTACTGAGGGAGTGCCTCAGTGGTTACACGCCGTGGTTACACGCGGTGGTTGCACACCGTGGTTACACGCTGTGGTTACACGCCGTGGTTACACGCCGTGGTTGCACGCCGTGGTTACACGCCGTGGTTGCACGCCGTGGTTGCACGCCGTGGTTACACGCCGTGGTTACACGCCGTGGTTACACGCCGTGGTTACACACCGTGGTTGCACACCGTGGTTGCACACCGTGGTTGCACACCGTGGTTACACGCCGTGGTTACACGCGGTGGTTGCACACCGTGGTTACACGCCGTGGTTACACGCCGTGGTTACACGCCGTGGTTGCACGCCGTGGTTACACGCCGTGGTTGCACGCCGTGGTTGCACGCCGTGGTTGCACACCGTGGTTGCACACCGTGGTTACACACCGTGGTTGCACGCCGTGGTTACACACCGTGGTTGCACGCCGTGGTTACACGCCGTGGTTGCACGCCGTGGTTGCACACCGTGGTTACACGCCGTGGTTACACGCCGTGGTTACACACCGGGGTTACACGCCGTGGTTACACACCGGGGTTACACGCCGTGGTTACACGCCGTGGTTACACGCCGTGATTACACGCCGTGGTTGCACACCGTGGTTACACGCGGTTACACGCCGTGGTTGCACACCGTGGTTGCACGCCGTGGTTACATGCCGTGGTTACACGCCGTGGTTACATGCCGTGGTTACACGCCGTGGTTACATGCCGTGGTTACACGCCGTGGTTACACGCCGTGATTACACGCCGTGGTTACATGCCGTGGTTACACGCCGTGGTTACATGCCGTGGTTACACGCCGTGGTTACACGCCGTGGTTACACGCCGTGGTTGCATGCCGTGGTTACACACCGGGGTTACACACCGTGGTTATACACCGTGGTTACACACTGTGGTTACACACCGTGGTTTCACACCGTGGTTACACACCGTGGTTACACACCGTGGTTACACACTGTGGTTGCACGCCGTGGTTACACGCCGTGGTTACACACCGTGGTTACACACCGTGGTTACACACCGTGGTTTCACACCGTGGTTACACACCGTGGTTACACACCGTGGTTTCACACCGTGGTTACACACCGTGGTTACACACCGTGGTTACACACCGTGGTTTCACACCGTGGTTGCACGCCGTGGTTGCACACCGTGGTTACACGCCGTGGTTACACACCGTGGTTTCACACCGTGGTTGCACGCCGTGGTTGCACACCGTGGTTGCACACCGTGGTTACACGCCGTGGTTGCACACCGTGGTTACACACCGTGGTTACACACCGTGGTTAGACGCCGTGGTTACACACCGTGGTTTCACACCGTGGTTGCACACCGTGGTTGCACACCGTGGTTGCACACCGTGGTTACACACCGTGGTTTCACACCGTGGTTACACACCGTGGTTTCACACCGTGGTTACACACCGTGGTTACACGCCGTGGTTAGACGCCGTGGTTACACACCGTGGTTTCACACCGTGGTTAGACGCCGTGGTTACACACCGTGGTTACACACCGTGGTTACACACCGTGGTTGCACGCCGTGGTTGCACACCGTGGTTACACGCCGTGGTTGCACACCGTGGTTACACACCGTGGTCACACACCGTGGTCACACACCGTGGTCACACGCCGTGGTTGCACACCGTGGTTACACGCCGTGGTTACACGCCGTGGTTAGACGCCGTGGTTACACACTGTGGTTTCACACCGTGGTTGCACGCCGTGGTTGCACACCGTGGTTACACACCGTGGTTACACACCGTGGTCACACACCGTGGTCACACACCGTGGTCACACACCGTGGTGACACGCCGTGGTCACACGCCGTGGTCGCACACCGTGGTCACACGCCGTGGTCGCACACCGTGGTCACACACCGTGGTTGCACGCCGTGGTTACACGCCGTGGTTACACGCCGTGGTTACACACCGTGGTTACACACCGTGGTTACACGCCGTGGTTACACGCCGTGGTTACAGCCCGTGGTTACACATCGTGGTTACACATTGTGGTTACACGCCGTGGTTACACACCGTGGTTGCACACCATGGTTACACGCCGTGGTTACACGCCGTGGTTACACGCCGTGGTTACACACCGTGGTTGCACACCGTGGTTACACGCCGTGGTTACACGCCGTGGTTACACACCGTGGTTACACACCGTGGTTACACACCGTGGTTGCACGCCGTGGTTACACGCCGTGGTTACACACCGTGGTTGCACACCGTGGTTGCACACCGTGGTTACACGCGGTTACACGCCGTGATTACACGCCGTGGTTACATGCCGTGGTTACATGCCGTGGTTACACACCGTGGTTACACGCGGTTACACGCCGTGATTACACGCCGTGGTTACACGTGGTTACACGCCGTGATTACACGCCGTGGTTACATGCCGTGGTTACACGCCGTGGTTACATGCCGTGGTTACACGCCGTGGTTACACGCCGTGGTTACACACCGGGGTTACACACCGTGGTTGCACACCGTGGTTACACGCGGTTACACGCCGTGATTACACGCCGTGGTTACACGCCGTGGTTACACGCCGTGATTACACGCCGTGGTTGCACACCGTGGTTACACGCGGTTACACGCCGTGGTTGCACACCGTGGTTGCACGCCGTGGTTACATGCCGTGGTTACACGCCGTGGTTACATGCCGTGGTTACACGCCGTGGTTACATGCCGTGGTTACACGCCGTGGTTACACGCCGTGGTTACACACCGGGGTTACACGCCGTGGTTGCACGCCGTGGTTACACGCCGTGATTACACGCCGTGGTTACATGCCGTGGTTACACGCCGTGGTTACACGCCGGGGTTACACGCCGTGGTTACACGCCGGGGTTGCACACCGGGGTTACACGCCGTGGTTACACGCCGTGGTTACACACCGTGGTTACACACCGTGGTTACACACCGTGGTTTCACCCCGTGGTTACACACCGTGGTTACACACCGTGGTTTCACACCGTGGTTACACACCGTGGTTACACACCGTGGTTACACACCGTGGTTTCACACCGTGGTTGCACGCCGTGGTTGCACACCGTGGTTACACGCCGTGGTTACACACCGTGGTTTCACACCGTGGTTGCACGCCGTGGTTGCACACCGTGGTTGCACACCGTGGTTACACGCCGTGGTTGCACACCGTGGTTACACACCGTGGTTACACACCGTGGTTACACACCGTGGTTAGACGCCGTGGTTACACACCGTGGTTTCACACCGTGGTTGCACACCGTGGTTGCACACCGTGGTTGCACACCGTGGTTACACACCGTGGTTTCACACCGTGGTTACACACCGTGGTTTCACACCGTGGTTACACACCGTGGTTACACGCCGTGGTTAGACGCCGTGGTTACACACCGTGGTTTCACACCGTGGTTAGACGCCGTGGTTACACACCGTGGTTACACACCGTGGTTACACACCGTGGTTGCACGCCGTGGTTGCACACCGTGGTCGCACACCGTGGTTACACACCGTGGTCACACACCGTGGTCACACACCGTGGTCACACGCCGTGGTTGCACACCGTGGTTACACGCCGTGGTTACACGCTGTGGTTAGACGCCGTGGTTACACACTGTGGTTTCACACCGTGGTTGCACGCCGTGGTTGCACACCGTGGTTGCACACCGTGGTTACACACCGTGGTTACACACCGTGGTCACACACCGTGGTCACACACCGTGGTCACACACCGTGGTGACACACCGTGGTGACACGCCGTGGTCACACGCCGTGGTCGCACACCGTGGTCACACGCCGTGGTCGCACACCGTGGTCACACACCGTGGTTGCACGCCGTGGTTACACGCCGTGGTTACACGCCGTGGTTACACACCGTGGTTACACACCGTGGTTACACGCCGTGGTTACACGCCGTGGTTACAGCCCGTGGTTACACGCCGTGGTTACACACCGTGGTTACACGCCGTGGCTACACACCGGGATTACACACCGTGGTTGCACACCGTGGTTACACGCCGTGGTTACACACCGTGGTTGCACGCCGTGGTTACACGCCGTGGTTACAAACCGTGGTGACACACCGTGGTTACACGCCGTGGTTACACGCCGTGGTTACACACCGTGGTTACACACCGTGGTTACACGCCGTGGTTGGACGCCGTGGTTACATGCCGTGGTTACACACCGTGGTTACACGCCGTGGTTACACGCCGTGGTTACACGCCGTGGTTACACGCCGTGGTTACACACCGTGGTTACACGCCGTGGTTGCACGCCGTGGTTGCACGCCGTGGTTGCACGCCGTGGTTACACGCCGTGGTTACACGCCGTGGTTACACACCGTGGTTGCACACCGTGGTTACATGCCGTGGTTACACGCCGTGGTTACACACCGTGGTTGCACGCCATGGTTACACACCGTGGTTACACGCCGTGGTTACACGCCGTGGTTACACGCCGTGGTTACACACCATGGATACACTACATGGTTACACGCCGTGGTTACACACCGTGGTTGCACACCGTGGTTGCACGCCGTGGTTACACACCGTGGTTACACGCCGTGGTTACACGCCGTGGTTACACGCCGTGGTTACACACCATGGATACACTACATGGTTACACGCCGTGGTTACACGCCGTGGTTGCACACCATGGATACACTACATGGTTACACGCCGGGGTTACACGCCGTGGTTGCACGCCGTGGTTACACTACATGGTTACACGCCGTGGTTGCACGCCGTGGTTACACACCGTGGTTACACGCCGTGGTTACACGCCGTGGTTGCACACCGTGGTTGCACGCCGTGGTTGCACGCCGTGGTTACACGCCGTGGTTGCACGCCGTGGTTGCACGCCGTGTTTGCACGCCGTGGTTGCACGCCGTGGTTACACGCCGTGGTTACCCGCCGTGGTTACCCGCCGTGGTTACACGCCTTGGTTACACGCCGTGGTTACACACTGTGGTTACACACTGTGGTTACACACCGTGGTTACACACCGTGGTTACACGCCTTGGTTACACGCCGTGGTTACACACCGTGGTTACACACCGTGGTTACACACCGTGGTTACACGCCGTGGTTACACGCCGTGGTTGCACGCTGTGATTACACGCCGTGGTTACACACCGTGGTTACACACCGTGGTTACACACCGTGGTTACACGCCGTGGTTGCACGCCGTGGTTACACACTGTGGTTACACGCTGTGGTTACACGCTGTGGTTGCACGCTGTGGTTACACGCTGTGGTTACACGCTGTGGTTACACGCCGTGGTTACACGCCGCGGTTACACACCGCGGTTACACACCGTGGTTACACACTGTGGTTACACACTGTGGTTACACACCGTGGTTACACGCCGTGGTTACACGCCGTGGTTACACACTGTGGTTACACACTGCGGTTACACACTGTGGTTACACACCGTGGTTACACGCCGTGGTTACACGCCGTGGTTACACACCGTGGTTGCACACCGTGGTTGCACGCCGTGGTTACACGCCGTGGTTACACGCCGTGGTTACACGCTGGGATCATGGTGCGTGATGATTTGGGCTCACATGGTGGTTACGCACGGGGGTGGCAGAGTGTAGGATTAACCCTCTGATGCCCAGTCTGCGAGAGCAGGCACCCCTATCGACTGAGGGGTGAACTCCGGGCAGCGTTCCGGCTGCTATTGGGCAGTGGGGGTGCAGGGGGGGGACAGCTCACCTTTCCAGACGTAGATCTTTCCGCAAACTCCATTGTCCAGGACAAAGCAATCGTCTGACTGCAGCATGTTCTTGGCGAAGGGGTTCTGGGCCGCCACCGAGGTCAGGGTCATGGCGCCCGTCGCGTCGGACACCTGCGGCACAAATCGGTGATTAGCAACGCCTCATTCTTCCCGTCGCCCCCAATTCCCCCATCTCCTCCATCACCCCCATCTCCCCAACTCCCCCATCACCCCCAACTCCCCCCATCACCCCCATCTCCCCCAACTCCCCCATCTCCCCAACTCCCCCATCACCCCATCTCCCCAACCCCTCCCATCACCCCCATCGCCCCATCACCCCCATCTCCCCATCACCCCCATCACCCCCAACTCCCCCATCTCCCCAACTCTGCCCATCACCCACATCTCCCCCAATTCCCCCATCTCCTCCATCACCCCCATCTCCCCAACTCCCCCATCACCCCCAACTCCCCCCATCACCCCCATCTCCCCCAACTCCCCCATCTCCCCAACTCCCCCATCACCCCATCTCCCCAACCCCTCCCATCACCCCCATCGCCCCATCACCCCCATCACCCCCATCTCCCCCAACTCCCCCATCTCCCCCAACTCCCCCATCTCCCCCAACTCCCCCATCTCCCCCAACTCCCCCATCTCCCCAACTCTGCCCATCACCCACATCTCCCCCAACTTCCCCCATCTCCTCCATCACCCCCAACTCCCCCCAACAACCCCTTCTCCCCCATCACCACCATTTCCCCCCAACTCCCCCATCTCCTCCATCACCACCATCACCCCCCAACACCCCCATCTCCCCATCACCACCATCTCTCGCCATCTCCCCAACTCACCCCATCTCCCCCCATCTCCCCCCATCTCCCCCCAACTCCCCCAACTCCCCCATCTCTCCCATCTCTCCCATATCCCCCATCTCCCCCTACTCCCCGCATCTCCCCCCAATCCCCTCCAAGGGAGTACTGCACTGTCAGAGGATCAGTACTGAGGGAGTGCTGCACTGTCAGAGGGTCAGTACTGAGAGAGCGCTGCACTGTCAGAGGGTCAGTACTGAGGGAGTGCTGCACTGTCAGAGAGACAGTACTGAGGGAGTGCTGCACTGTCAGAGGGTCAGTACTGAGGGAGTGCTGCACTGTCAGAGGGTCAGTACTGAGGGAGTGCTGCACTGTCAGAGGGTCAGTACTGAGAGAGCGCTGCACTGTCAGAGGGTCAGTAGTGAGGGAGTGCTGCACTGTCAGAGGGTCAGTACTGAGGTAGTGCTGCACTGTCAGAGGGTCAGTACTGAGGGTGTGCTGCACTGTCAGAGGGTCTGTACTGAGGGAGTGCAGCACTGTCAGAGGGTCAGTACTGAGGGAGTGCTGCACTGTCAGAGGGTCAGTACTGAGGGAGTGCCGCGCTGTCACAGGGTCAGTACTGAGGGAGCGCTGCACAGTCAGAGGGTCTGTACTGAGGGAGTGCTGCACTGTCAGAGGGTCAGTACTGAGGGAGCGCTGCACAGTCAGAGGGTCTGTACTGAGGGAGTGCTGCACTGTCAGAGGGTCAGTACTGAGGGAGTGCTGCACTGTCAGAGGGTCAGTACTGAGGGAGTGCTGCACTGTCAGAGGGTCAGTACTGAGGGAGCGCTGCACAGTCAGAGGGTCTGTACTGAGGGAGTGCTGCACTGTCAGTGGGTCAGTACTGAGGGAGTGCTGCACTGTCACAGGGTCAGTACTGAGGGAGCGCTGCACAGTCAGAGGGTCTGTACTGAGGGAGTGCTGCACTGTCAGTGGGTCAGTACTGAGGGAGTGCTGCACAGTCAGAGGGTCAGTACTGAGGGAGTGCTGCACTGTCACAGGGTCAGTACTGAGGGAGCGCTGCACAGTCAGAGGGTCAGTACTGAGGGAGTGCCGCGCTGTCAGAGGGTCTGTACTGAGGGATGGCTGCACTGTCAGAGGGTCAGTACTGAGGGAGTGCTGCACTGTCAGAGGGTCAGTACTGAGGGAGTGCTGCACTGTCAGAGGGTCAGTACAGAGGGAGTGCCGCACTCTCAGTGGGTCAGTACTGAGGGAGTGCTGCACTGTCAGAGACTCAGTACTGAGGGAGTGCTGCACTGTCAGAGGGTCAATGCTGAGGGAGTGCCGCACTGTCAGAGGGTCAGTGCAGAGGGAGTGCCGCACCGTCAGAGGGTCAGTACTGAGTGAGAGCTGCACTGTCAGTGGGTCAGTACTGAGGGAGTGCTGCACTGTCCAAGAGTCAGTACTGAGCGAGTGCTGCACTGTCAGAGGGTCAATACTGAGGGAGTGCTGCACTGTCAGAGGGTCAGTACTGAGGGAGTGCCGCACTGTCAGAGGGTCAGTGCTGAGGGAGTGCCGCACTG
This sequence comes from Scyliorhinus torazame, assembly GCF_047496885.1. NCBI lineage: Eukaryota > Metazoa > Chordata > Chondrichthyes > Carcharhiniformes > Scyliorhinidae > Scyliorhinus > Scyliorhinus torazame. The sequence goes on from NC_092710.1 coordinate 27,733,182, forward strand.
TCAGAGGGTCAGTCCTGAGGGAGTGCTGCGCTGTCAGTGGGTCAGTACTGAGGGAGTGCTGCACTGTCAGAGGGTCAGTACTGAGGGAGTGCTGCACTGTCAGAGAGTCAGTACTGAGGGAGCGCCGCACTGTCAGAGGGTCAGTACTGAGGGAGTGCTGCACTGTCAGAGAGTCAGTACTGAGGGAGTGCTGCACTGTCAGAGGGTCAGTACTGAGGAAGTGCTGCGCTGTCAGAGGGTCAGTACTGAGGGAGTACTACACTGTCAGAGGGTCAGTACTGAGGGGGTGCTGCACTGTCAGAGGGTCAGTACTGTGGGAGTGCTGCACTGTCAGAGGGTCAGTACTGAGGGAGTGCCGCACTGTCAGAGGGTCAGTACTGAGGGAGTGCTGCACTGTCAGAGGATCAGTACTGAGGGAGTGCTGCACTGTCAGAGGGTCAGTACTGAGGGAGTGCTTCACTGTCAGAGGGTCAGTACTGAGGGAGTGCTGCACTGTCAGAGGGTCAGTAATGAGGGAGTGGTGCGCTGTCAGAGGGCCAGTACTGAGGGAGTGCTGCACTGTCAGAGGGTCAGTACTGAGAGAGTGCTGCACTGTCAGAGGGTCAGTCCTGAGGGAGTACTACACTGTCAGAGGTCAGTACTGAGGGAGCGCTGCACTGTCAGAGGGTCAGTACTGAGGGAGAGCTGCACTGTCAGAGGGTCAGTACTGAGGGAGTGCTGCACTGTAAAAGGGTCAGTACTGAGGGGGTGCTGCACTGTCAGAGGGTCAGTACTGAGTGAGTGCTGCGCTGTCAGAGGGTCAGTACTGAGGGAGTGCTGCACTGTCAGAGGGTCAGTACTGAGGGAGTGCTGCACTGTCAGAGGGTCAGTACTGAGGGAGTGCTGCACTGTCAGAGGATCAGTACTGAGGGAGTGCTGCACTGTCAGAGGGTCAGTACTGAGGGAATGCTGCAATGTCAGAGGGTCAGTACTGACGGATTGCTGCACTGTCAGAGGGTCAGTACTGAGGGAGTGCTGCACTGTCAGAGGGTCAGTACTGAGGGAGTGCTGCACTGTCAGAGGTTCAGTACTGAGGGAGAGCTGCACTGTCAGAGGGTCAGTATTGAGGGAGTGCTGCACTGTCAGAGGGTCAGTACTGAGGGAGTGCTGCACTGTCAGAGGGTCAGTACTGAGGGAGTGCTGCACTGTCAGAGGGTCAGTACTGAGGGAGTGCTGCACTGTCAGAGGGTCAGTACTGAGGGAGAGCTGCACTGTCAGAGGGTCAGTATTGAGGGAGTGCTGCACTGTCAGAGGGTCAGTACTGAGGGAGTGCTGCACTGTCAGAGGGTCAGTCCTGAGGGAGTGCTGCACTGTCAGAGGGTCAGTACTGAGGGAGTGCTGCACTGTCAGAGGGTCAGTACTGAGGGAGTGCTGCACAGTCAGAGGGTCAGTACTGAGGGAGTGCTGCACTGTCAGAGGGTCAGTACTGAGGGAGTGCTGCACTGTCAGAGGGTCAGTACTGAGGGAGTGCTGCACTGTCAGAGGGTCAGTACTGAGGGAGTGCCGCACTGTCAGAGGGTCAGTACTGAGGGAGAGCTGCACTGTCAGAGGGTCAGTATTGAGGGAGTGCTGCACTGTCAGAGGGTCAGTACTGAGGGAGTGCTGCACTGTCAGAGGGTCAGTACTGAGGGAGTGCTGCACTGTCAGAGGGTCAGTACTGAGGGAGTGCTGCACTGTCAGAGGGTCAGTACTGAGAGGTCGCTGCACTGTCAGAGGTTCAGTACTGAGGGAGTGCTGCACTGTCAGAGGGTCAGTGTTGAGGGAGTGCTGCACTGTCAGAGGGTCAGTACTGAGGGAGTGCTGCACTGTCAGAGGGTCAGTACTGAGGGAGTGCCGCACTGTCAGAGTGCCAGTACTGAGGGAGTGCTGCACTGCCAGAGGGTCAGTAATGAGGGAGTGCTGCGCTGTCAGAGGGCCAGTACTGAGGGAGTGCTGCACTGTCATAGGGTCAGTACTGAGGGAGTGCTGCACTGTCAGAGGGTCAGTACTGAGGTAGTGCTGCACTGTCAGAGGGTCAGTCCTGAGGGAGTGCTGCACTGTCAGAGGGTGAGTACTGAGGGAGTGCTGCACTGTCAGAGGGTCAGTACTGAGGGAGTGCTGCACTGTCAGAGGGTCAGTACTGAGGGAGTGCTGCACTGTCAGAGGGTCAGTAATGAGGGAGTGCTGCACTGTCAGAGGGTCAGTACTGAGGGAGTGCCGCACTGTCAGAGGGTCAGTACTGAGGGAGTGCTGCGCTGTCAGAGGGTCAGTAATGAGGGAGTGCTGCGCTGTCAGAGGGCCAGTACTGAGGGAGTGCTGCACTGTCAGAGGGTCAGTACTGAGAGAGTGCTGCACTGTCAGAGGGTCAGTCCTGAGGGAGTACTACACTGTCAGAGGTCAGTACTGAGGGAGCGCTGCACTGTCAGAGGGTCAGTACTGAGGGAGAGCTGCACTGTCAGAGGGTCAGTACTGATGAAGTGTCGCACTGTCAGAGGGTCAGTACTGAGGGAGAGCTGCACTGTCAGAGGGTCAGTACTGAGGGAGAGCTGCACTGTCAGTGGGTCAGTACTGAGGGAGTGCTGCACTGTAAAAGGGTCAGTACTGAGGGGTTGCGGCACTGTCAGAGGGTCAGTACTGAGGCAGTGCTGCGCTGTCAGAGGGTCAGTACTGAGGGAGTGCTGCACTGTCAGAGGGTCAGTACTGAGGGAGTGCTGCACTGTCAGAGGGTCAGTACTGAGGTAGTGCTGCACTGTCAGAGGGTCAGTACTGAGGGAGTGCTGCACTGCCAGAGGGTCAGTACTGAGGGAATGCTGCAATGTCAGAGGGTCAGTACTGAGGGAGTGCTGCACTGTCAGAGAGTCAGTACTGAGGGAGTGCTGCACTGTCAGAGAGTCAGTACTGAGGGAGTGCTGCACTGTCAGAGGGTCAGTGCTGAGGGAGTGCTGCACTGTCAGAGGGTCAGTACTGAGGGAGTGCTGCACTGTCAGAGGGTCAGTACTGAGGGAGTGCTGCACTGTCAGAGGGTCAGTGCTGAGGGAGTGCTGCACTGTCAGAGGGTCAGTACTGAGGGAGTGCTGCGCTGTCAGAGGGTCAGTACTGCGGGAGTGCTGCACTGTCAGAGGGTCAGTACTGAGGTAGTGCTGCACTGTCAGAGGGTCAGTCCTGAGGGAGTACTACACTGTCAGAGGGTCAGTACTGAGGGGGTGCTGCACTGTCAGAGGGTCAGTACTGTGGGAGTGCTGCACTGTCAGAGGGTCAGTACTGAGGGAGTGCCGCACTGTCAGAGGGTCAGTACTGAGGGAGTGCTGCACTGTCAGAGGATCAGTACTGAGGGAGTGCTGCACTGTCAGAGGGTCAGTACTGAGGGAGTGCTTCACTGTCAGAGGGTCAGTACTGAGGGAGTGCTGCACTGTCAGAGGGTCAGTAATGATGGAGTGGTGCGCTGTCAGAGGGCCAGTACTGAGGGAGTGCTGCACTGTCAGAGGGTCAGTACTGAGAGAGTGCTGCACTGTCAGAGGGTCAGTCCTGAGGGAGTACTACACTGTCAGAGGTCAGTACTGAGGGAGCGCTGCACTGTCAGAGGGTCAGTACTGAGGGAGAGCTGCACTGTCAGAGGGTCAGTACTGACGGAGTGCTGCACTGTAAAAGGGTCAGTACTGAGGGGGTGCTGCACTGTCAGAGGGTCAGTACTGAGTGAGTGCTGCGCTGTCAGAGGGTCAGTACTGAGGGAGTGCTGCACTGTCAGAGGGTCAGTACTGAGGGAGTGCTGCACTGTCAGAGGGTCAGTACTGAGGGAGTGCTGCACTGTCAGAGGATCAGTACTGAGGGAGTGCTGCACTGTCAGAGGGTCAGTACTGAGGGAATGCTGCAATGTCAGAGGGTCAGTACTGACGGAGTGCTGCACTGTCAGAGGGTCAGTACTGACGGATTGCTGCACTGTCAGAGGGTCAGTACTGAGGGAGTGCTGCACTGTCAGAGGGTCAGTACTGAGGGAGTGCTGCACTGTCAGAGGTTCAGTACTGAGGGAGAGCTGCACTGTCAGAGGGTCAGTATTGAGGGAGTGCTGCACTGTCAGAGGGTCAGTACTGAGGGAGTGCTGCACTGTCAGAGGGTCAGTACTGAGGGAGTGCTGCACTGTCAGAGGGTCAGTACTGAGGGAGTGCTGCACTGTCAGAGGTTCAGTACTGAGGGAGAGCTGCACTGTCAGAGGGTCAGTATTGAGGGAGGGCTGCACTGTCAGAGGGTCAGTATTGAGGGAGTGCTGCACTGTCAGAGGGTCAGTACTGAGGGAGTGCTGCACTGTCAGAGGGTCAGTCCTGAGGGAGTGCTGCACTGTCAGAGGGTCAGTACTGAGGGAGTGCTGCACTGTCAGAGGGTCAGTACTGAGGGAGTGCTGCACTGTCAGAGGGTCAGTACTGAGGGAATGCTGCACTGTCAGAGGGTCAGTACTGAGGGAGTGCTGCACTGTCAGAGGGTCAGTACTGAGGGAGTGCTGCACAGTCAGAGGGTCAGTACTGAGGGAGTGCTGCACTGTCAGAGGGTCAGTACTGAGGGAGTGCTGCTCTGTCAGAGGGTCAGTACTGAGGGAGCGCTCCACTGTCAGAGGGTCAGTGCTGAGGAAGAGCTGCACTGTCAGAGGGTCAGTACTGAGGGAGTGCTGCACAGTCAGAGGGTCAGTACTGAGGGAGTGCCGCACTGTCAGAGGGTCAGTACTGAGGGAGTGCTGCTCTGTCAGAGGGTCAGTACTGAGGGAGTGCTGCACTGTCAGAGGGTCAGTACTGAGGGAGTGCTGCACTGTCAGAGGGTCAGTACTGAGGGAGTGCTGCACTGTCAGAGGGTCAGTACTGAGGGAGTACTACACTGTCAGAGGGTCAGTACTGAGAGGTCGCTGCACTGTCAGAGGGTCAGTACTGAGGGAGTGCTGCACTGTCAGAGGGTCAGTGTTGAGGGAGTGCTGCACTGTCAGAGGGTCAGTACTGAGGGAGTGCTGCACTGTCAGAGGGTCAGTACTGAGGGAGTGCCGCACTGTCAGAGTGCCAGTACTGAGGGAGTGCTGCACTGTCATAGGGTCAGTACTGAGGGAGTGCTGCACTGTCAGAGGGTCAGTACTGAGGGAGAGCTGCAATATTAGAGGGTCAGTACTGAGGGAGTGCTGCACTGTCAGAGGGTCAGTACTGAGGGAGTGCTGCACTGTCAGAGGGTCAGTACTGAGGGAGTGCTGCACTGTCAGAGGGTCAGTACTGAGGGAGTGCTGCACTGTCAGAGGGTCAGTAATGAGGGAGTGCTGCGCTGTCAGAGAGCCAGTACTGAGGGAGTGCTGCACTGTCAGAGGGTCAGTACTGAGGGAGTGCCGCACTGTCAGAGGGTCAGTACTGAGGGAGTGCTGCACTGTCAGAGGGTCAGTACTGAGGGAGTGCTGCACTGTCAGAGGGTCAGTAATGAGGGAGTGCTGCGCTGTCAGAGGGTCAGTACTGAGGGAGTGCTGCACTGTCAGAGGGTCAGTACTGAGAGAGTGCTGCACTGTCAGAGGGTCAGTCCTGAGGGAGTACTACACTGTCAGAGGTCAGTACTGAGGGAGCGCTGCACTGTCAGAGGCTCAGTACTGAGGGAGAGCTGCACTGTCAGAGGCTCAGTACTGAGGGAGTGCTGCACTGTCAGAGGGGCAGTACTGAGGGAGTGCTGCATTGTCAGAGGGTCAGTACTGAGGGAGTGCTGCACTGTCAGAGGGTCAGTACTGAGGGAGTGCTGCACTGTCAGAGGATCAGTACTGAGGGAATGCTGCACTGTCAGAGGGTCAGTACTGAGGGAGTGCTGCACTGTCAGAGGGTCAGTACTGAGTGAGTGCTGCACTGTCAGAGGGTCAGTACTGAGGGAATGCTGCACTGTCAGAGGGTCAGTACTGAGGGAGTGCCGCACTGTCAGAGGGTCAGTACTGAGGGAGAGCTGCACTGTCAGAGGGTCAGTACTGAGGGAGTGCTGCACTGTCAGAGGCTCAGTACTGAGGGAGTGCCGCACTGTCAGAGGGTCAGTACTGAGGGAGTGCTGCACTGTCAGAGGGTCAGTACTGAGGGAGTGCTGCACTGTCAGAGTGTCAGTACTGAGGGAGTGCTGCACTGTCAGAGGGTCAGTACTGAGGGAATGCTGCACTGTCAGAGGGTCAGTACTGAGGGAGTGCCGCACTGTCAGAGGGTCAGTACTGAGGGAGAGCTGCACTGTCAGAGGGTCAGTACTGAGGGAGTGCCGCACTGTCAGAGGGTCAGTACTGAGGGAATGCTGCACTGTCAGAGGGTCAGTACTGAGGGAGTGCCGCACTGTCAGAGGGTCAGTACTGAGGGAGAGCTGCACTGTCAGAGGGTCAGTACTGAGGGAGTGCCGCACTGTCAGAGGGTCAGTACTGAGGGAGAGCAGCACTGTCAGAGGGTCAGTACTGAGGGAGTGCTGCACTGTCAGAGGGTCAGTACTGAGTGAGCGCTGCACTGTCAGAGGGTCAGTACTGAGGGAGTGCTGCACTGTCAGAGGGTCAGTACTGAGGGAGTGCCGCACTGTCGGAGGATCAGTACTGAGGGAGTGCTGCACTGTCAGAGGGTCAGTTCTGAGGGAGTGCTGCTCTGTCAGAGGGTCAGTACTGAGGGAGTGCCGCACTGTCAGAGGGTCAGTTCTGAGGGAATGCTGCACTGTCAGAGGGTCAGTACTGAGGGAGAGCCACACTGTCAGAGGGTCAGTACTGACGGAGTGCTGCACTGTCAGAGGGTCAGTACTGAGGGAGTGCCGCACTATCAGAGGGCCAGTACTGAGGGAGTGCTGCACTGTCAGAGGGTCAGTACTGAGGGAGTGCTGCACTGTCAGAGGGTCAGTACTGAGGGAGTGCCGCACTATCAGAGGGCCAGTACTGAGGGAGTGCTGCACTGTCAGAGGGTCAGTACTGAGGGAGCGCTGCATTGTCAGAGGGTCAGTACTGAGGGAGTGCCGCACTATCAGAGGGCCAGTACTGAGGGAGTGCTGCACTGTCAGAGGGTCAGTACTGAGGGAGTGCTGCACTGTCAGAGGGTCAGTACTGAGGGAGTGCTGCACTGTCAGAGGGTCAGTACTGAGGGAGTGCTGCACTGTCAGAGGGTCAGTAATGAGGGAGAGCTGCACTGTCAGAGGATCAGTACTGAGGGAGTGCTGCACTGTCAGAGGGTCAGTACTGAGGGAGTGCTGCACTGTCAGAGGGTCAGTACTGAGGGAGTGCTGCACTGTCAGAGGGTCAGTACTGAGGGAGTGCTGCACTGTCAGAGGGTCAGTACTGAGGGATGCTGCACTGTCAGAGGGTCAGTACTGAGGGAGTGCTGCACTGTCAGAGGGTCAGTACTGAGGGAGTGCTGCACTGTCAGAGGGTCAGTACTGAGGGAGTGCTGCACTGTCAGAGGGTCAGTACTGAGGGATGCTGCACTGTCAGAGGGTCAGTACTGAGGGAGTGCTGCACTGTCAGAGGGTCAGTACTGAGGGAGTGCTGCACTGTCAGAGGGTCAGTACTGAGGGAGTGCTGCACTGTCAGAGGATCAGTACTGAGAGAGTGCTGCACTGTCAGAGGGTCAGTACTGAGAGAGTGCTGCACTGTCAGAGGGTCAGTACTGAGGGAGTGCTGCACTGTCAGAGGGTCAGGACTGAGGGAGAGCTGCACTGTCAGAGGGTCAGTACTGAGAGAGTGCTGCACTGTCAGAGGGTCAGTACTGAGGGAATGCTGCACTGTCAGAGGGTCAGTACTGAGGGAGTGCTGCACTGTCAGAGGGTCAGTACTGAGGGAGTGCTGCACTGTCAGAGGGTCAGTTCTGAGGGAGTGCTGCTCTGTCAGAGGGTCAGTACTGAGGGAGTGCCGCACTGTCAGAGGGTCAGTTCTGAGGGAATGCTGCACTGTCAGAGGGTCAGTACTGAGGGAGAGCCGCACTGTCAGAGGGTCAGTACTGACGGAGTGCTGCACTGTCAGAGGGTCAGTACTGAGGGAGTGCCGCACTATCAGAGGGCCAGTACTGAGGGAGTGCTGCACTGTCAGAGGGTCAGTACTGAGGGAGTGCTGCACTGTCAGAGGGTCAGTACTGAGGGAGTGCCGCACTGTCAGAGGGTCAGTACTGAGGGAGTGCTGCACTGTCAGAGGGTCAGTACTGAGTGAGTGCTGCACTGTCAGAGGGTCAGTACTGAGGGAGTGCTGCACTGTCAGAGGGTCAGTACTGAGGGATGCTGCACTGTCAGAGGGTCAGTACTGAGGGAGTGCTGCACTGTCAGAGGGTCAGTACTGAGGGAGTGCTGCACTGTCAGAGGGTCAGTACTGAGGGAGTGCTGCACTGTCAGAGGGTCAGTACTGAGGGATGCTGCACTGTCAGAGGGTCAGTACTGAGGGAGTGCTGCACTGTCAGAGGGTCAGTACTGAGGGAGTGCTGCACTGTCAGAGGGTCAGTACTGAGGGAGTGCTGCACTGTCAGAGGATCAGTACTGAGGGAGTGCTGCACTTTCAGAGGGTCAGTACTGAGGGAGTGCTGCACTGTCAGAGGGTCAGTACTGACGGAGTGCTGCACTGTCAGAGGGTCAGAACTGAGCGAGTGCTGCACTGTCAGAGGGTCAGTACTGAGGGAATGCTGCACTGTCAGAGGGTCAGTACTGAGGGAGTGCTGCACTGTCAGAGGGTCAGTACTGAGGGAGTCCTGCACTGCCAGAGGGTCAGTACTGAGGTAGTGCTGCACTGTCAGAGAGTCAGTACTGAGGGAGAGCTGCACTGTCAGAGGGTCAGTACTGAGGGAGAGCTGCACTGTCAGAGGGTCAGTACTGAGGGAGTGCTGCACTGTCAGAGGGTCAGTACTGAGGGAGTGCCGCACTGTCGGAGGATCAGTACTGAGGGAGTGCTGCACTGTCAGAGGGTCAGTTCTGAGGGAGTGCTGCTCTGTCAGAGGGTCAGTACTGAGGGAGTGCCGCACTGTCAGAGGGTCAGTTCTGAGGGAATGCTGCACTGTCAGAGGGTCAGTACTGAGGGAGAGCCGCACTGTCAGAGGGTCAGTACTGACGGAGTGCTGCACTGTCAGAGGGTCAGTACTGAGGGAGTGCCGCACTATCAGAGGGCCAGTACTGAGGGAGTGCTGCACTGTCAGAGGGTCAGTACTGAGGGAGTGCTGCACTGTCAGAGGGTCAGTACTGAGGGAGTGCCGCACTATCAGAGGGCCAGTACTGAGGGAGTGCTGCACTGTCAGAGGGTCAGTACTGAGGGAGCGCTGCATTGTCAGAGGGTCAGTACTGAGGGAGTGCCGCACTATCAGAGGGCCAGTACTGAGGGAGTGCTGCACTGTCAGAGGGTCAGTACTGAGGGAGTGCTGCACTGTCAGAGGGTCAGTACTGAGGGAGTGCTGCACTGTCAGAGGGTCAGTACTGAGGGAGTGCTGCACTGTCAGAGGGTCAGTAATGAGGGAGAGCTGCACTGTCAGAGGATCAGTACTGAGGGAGTGCGGCACTGTCAGAGGGTCAGTACTGAGGGAGTGCTGCACTGTCAGAGGGTCAGTACTGAGGGAGTGCTGCACTGTCAGAGGGTCAGTACTGAGGGAGTGCTGCACTGTCAGAGGGTCATTACTGAGGGATGCTGCACTGTCAGAGGGTCAGTACTGAGGGAGTGCTGCACTGTCAGAGGGTCAGTACTGAGGGAGTGCTGCACTGTCAGAGGGTCAGTACTGAGGGAGTGCTGCACTGTCAGAGGGTCAGTACTGAGGGATGCTGCACTGTCAGAGGGTCAGTACTGAGGGAGTGCTGCACTGTCAGAGGGTCAGTACTGAGGGAGTGCTGCACTGTCAGAGGGTCAGTACTGAGGGAGTGCTGCACTGTCAGAGGATCAGTACTGAGAGAGTGCTGCACTGTCAGAGGGTCAGTACTGAGAGAGTGCTGCACTGTCAGAGGGTCAGTACTGAGGGTGTGCTGCACTGTCAGAGGGTCAGGACTGAGGGAGAGCTGCACTGTCAGAGGGTCAGTACTGAGAGAGTGCTGCACTGTCAGAGGGTCAGTACTGAGGGAATGCTGCACTGTCAGAGGGTCAGTACTGAGGGAGTGCTGCACTGTCAGAGGGTCAGTACTGAGGGAGTGCTGCACTGTCAGAGGGTCAGTTCTGAGGGAGTGCTGCTCTGTCAGAGGGTCAGTACTGAGGGAGTGCCGCACTGTCAGAGGGTCAGTTCTGAGGGAATGCTGCACTGTCAGAGGGTCAGTACTGAGGGAGAGCCGCACTGTCAGAGGGTCAGTACTGACGGAGTGCTGCACTGTCAGAGGGTCAGTACTGAGGGAGTGCCGCACTATCAGAGGGCCAGTACTGAGGGAGTGCTGCACTGTCAGAGGGTCAGTACTGAGGGAGTGCCGCACTATCAGAGGGCCAGTACTGAAGGAGTGCTGCACTGTCAGAGGGTCAGTACTGAGGGAGTGCTGCACTGTCAGAGGGTCAGTACTGAGGGAGTGCTGCACTGTCAGAGGGTCAGTACTGAGGGAGTGCTGCACTGTCAGAGGGTCAGTAATGAGGGAGAGCTGCACTGTCAGAGGATCAGTACTGAGGGAGTGCTGCACTGTCAGAGGGTCAGTACTGAGGGAGTGCTACACTGTCAGAGGGTCAGTACTGAGGGAGTGCTGCACTGTCAGAGGGTCAGTACTGAGGGAGTGCTGCACTGTCAGAGGGTCAGTACTGAGGGATGCTGCACTGTCAGAGGGTCAGTACTGAGGGAGTGCTGCACTGTCAGAGGGTCAGTACTGAGGGATGCTGCACTGTCAGAGGGTCAGTACTGAGGGAGTGCTGCACTGTCAGAGGGTCAGTACTGAGGGAGTGCTGCACTGTCAGAGGGTCAGTACTGAGGGAGTGCTGCACTGTCAGAGGGTCAGTACTGAGGGAGTGCTGCACTGTCAGAGGGTCAGTATTGAGGGAGTGCTGCACTGTCAGAGGGTCAGTACTGAGGGATGCTGCACTGTCAGAGGGTCAGTACTGAGGGAGTGCTGCACTGTCAGAGGGTCAGTACTGAGGGAGTGCTGCACTGTCAGAGGGTCAGTACTGAGGGAGTGCTGCACTGTCAGAGGGTCAGTACTGAGGGAGTGCTGCACTGTCAGAGGGTCAGTATTGAGGGAGTGCTGCACTGTCAGAGGGTCAGTACTGAGGGATGCTGCACTGTCAGAGGGTCAGTACTGAGGGAGTGCTGCACTGTCAGAGGGTCAGTACTGAGGGAGTGCTGCACTGTCAGAGGGTCAGTACTGAGGGAGTGCTGCACTGTCAGAGGATCAGTACTGAGGGAGTGCTGCACTGTCAGAGGGTCAGTACTGAGGGAGTGCTGCACTGTCAGAGGGTCAGTACTGACGGAGTGCTGCACTGTCAGAGGGTCAGAACTGAGCGAGTGCTGCACTGTCAGAGGGTCAGTACTGAGGGAATGCTGCACTGTCAGAGGGTCAGTACTGAGGGAGTGCTGCACTGTCAGAGGGTCAGTACTGAGGGAGTCCTGCACTGCCAGAGGGTCAGTACTGAGGTAGTGCTGCACTGTCAGAGGGTCAGTACTGAGGGAATGCTGCACTGTCAGAGGGTCAGTACTGAGGGAGTGCTGCACTGTCAGAGGGTCAGTACTGAGGGAGAGCTGCACTGTCAGAGGGTCAGTACTGAGGGAGTGCTGCACCGTCAGAGGGTCAGTACTGAGGGAGAGCTGCACTGTCAGAGGGTCAGTACTGAGGGAGAGCTGCACTGTCAGAGAGTCAGTACTGAGGGAGTGCTGCACTGTCAGAGAGTCAGTACTGAGGGAGTGCTGCACTGTCAGAGAGTCAGTACTGAGGGAGTGCTGCACTGTCAGAGGGTCAGTGCTGAGGGAGAGCTGCACTGTCAGAGGGTCAGTACTGAGGGAGAGCTGCACTGTCAGAGGGTCAGTACTGAGGGAGTGCTGCACTGTCAGAGGGTCAGTACTGAGCGAGTGCTGCACTGTCAGAGGGTCAGTACTGAGGGAGTGCTGCACTGTCAGAGGGCCAGTACTGAGGGAGTGCTGCACTGTCAGAGGGTCAGTACTGAGGGAGTGCCGCACTGTCAGAGGGTCAGTACTGAGGGAGTGCTGCGCTGTCAGAGGGTCAGTACTGAGGGAGTGCTGCACTGTCAGAGGGTCAGTACTGAGGGAGTGCCGCACTGTCAGAGGGTCAGTACTGAGGGAGTGCTGCGCTGTCAGAGGGTCAGTACTGAGGGAACGCTGCACTGTCAGAGAGTCAGTACTGAGGGAGAGCTTCACTGTCAGAGGGTCAGTACTGAGGGAGTGCTGCACTGTCAGAGAGTCAGTACTGAGGGAGAGCTGCACTGTCAGAGGGTCAGTACTGAGGGAGTGCTGCACTGTCAGAGGGTCAGTACTGAGGGAGTGCTGCACTGTCAGAGGGTCAGTACTGAGGGAGTGCTGCACTGTCAGAGGGTCAGTACTGAGGGAGAGCTGCACTGTCAGAGTGTCAGTACTGAGGGAATGCTGCCCTGTCAGAGGGTCAGTACTGAGGGAGTGCTGCACTGTCAGAGGGTCAGTACTGAGGGAGTGCCGCACTGTCAGAGGGTCAGTACTGAGGGAGTGCAGCACTGTCAGAGGGTCAGTACTGAGGGAGTGCGGCACTGTCAGAGGGTCAGTACTGAGAGAGTGCTGCACTGTCAGAGAGTCAGTACTGAGGGAGAGCTTCACTGTCAGAGGGTCAGTACTGAGGGAGTGCTGCACTGTCAGAGAGTCAGTACTGAGGGAGAGCTGCACTGTCAGAGGGTCAGTACTGAGGGAGTGCTGCACTGTCAGAGGGTCAGTACTGAGGGAGTGCTGCACTGTCAGAGGGTCAGTACTGAGGGAGTGCTGCACTGTCAGAGGGTCAGTACTGAGGGAGAGCTGCACTGTCAGAGTGTCAGTACTGAGGGAATGCTGCCCTGTCAGAGGGTCAGTACTGAGGGAGTGCTGCACTGTCAGAGGGTCAGTACTGAGGGAGTGCCGCACTGTCAGAGGGTCAGTACTGAGGGAGTGCAGCACTGTCAGAGGGTCAGTACTGAGGGAGTGCGGCACTGTCAGAGGGTCAGTACTGAGAGAGTGCTGCACTGTCAGAGAGTCAGTACTGAGGGAGAGCTTCACTGTCAGAGGGTCAGTACTGAGGGAGTGCTGCACTGTCAGAGAGTCAGTACTGAGGGAGAGCTGCACTGTCAGAGGGTCAGTACTGAGGGAGTGCTGCACTGTCAGAGGGTCAGTACTGAGGGAGTGCCGCACTGTCGGAGGATCAGTACTGAGGGAGTGCTGCACTGTCAGAGGGTCAGTTCTGAGGGAGTGCTGCTCTGTCAGAGGGTCAGTACTGAGGGAGTGCCGCACTGTCAGAGGGTCAGTTCTGAGGGAATGCTGCACTGTCAGAGGGTCAGTACTGAGGGAGAGCCGCACTGTCAGAGGGTCAGTACTGACGGAGTGCTGCACTGTCAGAGGGTCAGTACTGAGGGAGTGCCGCACTATCAGAGGGCCAGTACTGAGGGAGTGCTGCACTGTCAGAGGGTCAGTACTGAGGGAGTGCTGCACTGTCAGAGGGTCAGTACTGAGGGAGTGCCGCACTATCAGAGGGCCAGTACTGAGGGAGTGCTGCACTGTCAGAGGGTCAGTACTGAGGGAGCGCTGCATTGTCAGAGGGTCAGTACTGAGGGAGTGCCGCACTATCAGAGGGCCAGTACTGAGGGAGTGCTGCACTGTCAGAGGGTCAGTACTGAGGGAGTGCTGCACTGTCAGAGGGTCAGTACTGAGGGAGTGCTGCACTGTCAGAGGGTCAGTACTGAGGGAGTGCTGCACTGTCAGAGGGTCAGTAATGAGGGAGAGCTGCACTGTCAGAGGATCAGTACTGAGGGAGTGCGGCACTGTCAGAGGGTCAGTACTGAGGGAGTGCTGCACTGTCAGAGGGTCAGTACTGAGGGAGTGCTGCACTGTCAGAGGGTCAGTACTGAGGGAGTGCTGCACTGTCAGAGGGTCAGTACTGAGGGATGCTGCACTGTCAGAGGGTCAGTACTGAGGGAGTGCTGCACTGTCAGAGGGTCAGTACTGAGGGAGTGCTGCACTGTCAGAGGGTCAGTACTGAGGGAGTGCTGCACTGTCAGAGGGTCAGTACTGAGGGATGCTGCACTGTCAGAGGGTCAGTACTGAGGGAGTGCTGCACTGTCAGAGGGTCAGTACTGAGGGAGTGCTGCACTGTCAGAGGGTCAGTTCTGAGGGAGTGCTGCTCTGTCAGAGGGTCAGTACTGAGGGAGTGCCGCACTGTCAGAGGGTCAGTTCTGAGGGAATGCTGCACTGTCAGAGGGTCAGTACTGAGGGAGAGCCGCACTGTCAGAGGGTCAGTACTGAGGGAGTGCAGCACTGTCAGAGGGTCAGTACTGAGGGAGTGCGGCACTGTCAGAGGGTCAGTACTGAGAGAGTGCTGCACTGTCAGAGAGTCAGTACTGAGGGAGAGCTTCACTGTCAGAGGGTCAGTACTGAGGGAGTGCTGCACTGTCAGAGAGTCAGTACTGAGGGAGAGCTGCACTGTCAGAGGGTCAGTACTGAGGGAGTGCTGCACTGTCAGAGGGTCAGTACTGAGGGAGTGCCGCACTGTCGGAGGATCAGTACTGAGGGAGTGCTGCACTGTCAGAGGGTCAGTTCTGAGGGAGTGCTGCTCTGTCAGAGGGTCAGTACTGAGGGAGAGCTGCACTGTCAGAGGGTCAGTACTGAGTGAGTGCTGCACTGTCAGAGGGTCAGTACTGAGGGAGTGCCGCACTGTCAGAGGGTCAGTACTGAGGGAGTGCTGCACTGTCAGAGGGTCAGTACTGAGGGAGTGCCGCACTGTCAGAGGGTCAGTACTGAGGGAGTGCTGCGCTGTCAGAGGGTCAGTACTGAGGGAACGCTGCACTGTCAGAGAGTCAGTACTGAGGGAGAGCTTCACTGTCAGAGGGTCAGTACTGAGGGAGTGCTGCACTGTCAGAGAGTCAGTACTGAGGGAGAGCTGCACTGTCAGAGGGTCAGTACTGAGGGAGTGCTGCACTGTCAGAGGGTCAGTACTGAGGGAGTGCTGCACTGTCAGAGGGTCAGTACTGAGGGAGTGCTGCACTGTCAGAGGGTCAGTACTGAGGGAGAGCTGCACTGTCAGAGTGTCAGTACTGAGGGAATGCTGCCCTGTCAGAGGGTCAGTACTGAGGGAGTGCTGCACTGTCAGAGGGTCAGTACTGAGGGAGTGCCGCACTGTCAGAGGGTCAGTACTGAGGGAGTGCAGCACTGTCAGAGGGTCAGTACTGAGGGAGTGCGGCACTGTCAGAGGGTCAGTACTGAGAGAGTGCTGCACTGTCAGAGAGTCAGTACTGAGGGAGAGCTTCACTGTCAGAGGGTCAGTACTGAGGGAGTGCTGCACTGTCAGAGAGTCAGTACTGAGGGAGAGCTGCACTGTCAGAGGGTCAGTACTGAGGGAGTGCTGCACTGTCAGAGGGTCAGTACTGAGGGAGTGCTGCACTGTCAGAGGGTCAGTACTGAGGGAGTGCTGCACTGTCAGAGGGTCAGTACTGAGGGAGTGCTGCACTGTCAGAGGGTCAGTACTGAGGGAGTGCTGCACTGCCAGAGGGTCAGTACTGAGGGAGTGCAGCACTGTCAGAGGGTCAGTACTGAGGGAGTGCGGCACTGTCAGAGGGTCAGTACTGAGAGAGTGCTGCACTGTCAGAGAGTCAGTACTGAGGGAGAGCTTCACTGTCAGAGGGTCAGTACTGAGGGAGTGCTGCACTGTCAGAGAGTCAGTACTGAGGGAGAGCTGCACTGTCAGAGGGTCAGTACTGAGGGAGTGCTGCACTGTCAGAGGGTCAGTACTGAGGGAGTGCCGCACTGTCGGAGGATCAGTACTGAGGGAGTGCTGCACTGTCAGAGGGTCAGTTCTGAGGGAGTGCTGCTCTGTCAGAGGGTCAGTACTGAGGGAGTGCCGCACTGTCAGAGGGTCAGTTCTGAGGGAATGCTGCACTGTCAGAGGGTCAGTACTGAGGGAGAGCCGCACTGTCAGAGGGTCAGTACTGACGGAGTGCTGCACTGTCAGAGGGTCAGTACTGAGGGAGTGCCGCACTATCAGAGGGCCAGTACTGAGGGAGTGCTGCACTGTCAGAGGGTCAGTACTGAGGGAGTGCTGCACTGTCAGAGGGTCAGTACTGAGGGAGTGCCGCACTATCAGAGGGCCAGTACTGAGGGAGTGCTGCACTGTCAGAGGGTCAGTACTGAGGGAGCGCTGCATTGTCAGAGGGTCAGTACTGAGGGAGTGCCGCACTATCAGAGGGCCAGTACTGAGGGAGTGCTGCACTGTCAGAGGGTCAGTACTGAGGGAGTGCTGCACTGTCAGAGGGTCAGTACTGAGGGAGTGCTGCACTGTCAGAGGGTCAGTACTGAGGGAGTGCTGCACTGTCAGAGGGTCAGTAATGAGGGAGAGCTGCACTGTCAGAGGATCAGTACTGAGGGAGTGCGGCACTGTCAGAGGGTCAGTACTGAGGGAGTGCTGCACTGTCAGAGGGTCAGTACTGAGGGAGTGCTGCACTGTCAGAGGGTCAGTACTGAGGGAGTGCTGCACTGTCAGAGGGTCAGTACTGAGGGATGCTGCACTGTCAGAGGGTCAGTACTGAGGGAGTGCTGCACTGTCAGAGGGTCAGTACTGAGGGAGTGCTGCACTGTCAGAGGGTCAGTACTGAGGGAGTGCTGCACTGTCAGAGGGTCAGTACTGAGGGATGCTGCACTGTCAGAGGGTCAGTACTGAGGGAGTGCTGCACTGTCAGAGGGTCAGTACTGAGGGAGTGCTGCACTGTCAGAGGGTCAGTACTGAGGGAGTGCTGCACTGTCAGAGGATCAGTACTGAGAGAGTGCTGCACTGTCAGAGGGTCAGTACTGAGAGAGTGCTGCACTGTCAGAGGGTCAGTACTGAGGGTGTGCTGCACTGTCAGAGGGTCAGGACTGAGGGAGAGCTGCACTGTCAGAGGGTCAGTACTGAGAGAGTGCTGCACTGTCAGAGGGTCAGTACTGAGGGAATGCTGCACTGTCAGAGGGTCAGTACTGAGGGAGTGCTGCACTGTCAGAGGGTCAGTACTGAGGGAGTGCTGCACTGTCAGAGGGTCAGTTCTGAGGGAGTGCTGCTCTGTCAGAGGGTCAGTACTGAGGGAGTGCCGCACTGTCAGAGGGTCAGTTCTGAGGGAATGCTGCACTGTCAGAGGGTCAGTACTGAGGGAGAGCCGCACTGTCAGAGGGTCAGTACTGAGGGAGTGCAGCACTGTCAGAGGGTCAGTACTGAGGGAGTGCGGCACTGTCAGAGGGTCAGTACTGAGAGAGTGCTGCACTGTCAGAGAGTCAGTACTGAGGGAGAGCTTCACTGTCAGAGGGTCAGTACTGAGGGAGTGCTGCACTGTCAGAGAGTCAGTACTGAGGGAGAGCTGCACTGTCAGAGGGTCAGTACTGAGGGAGTGCTGCACTGTCAGAGGGTCAGTACTGAGGGAGTGCCGCACTGTCGGAGGATCAGTACTGAGGGAGTGCTGCACTGTCAGAGGGTCAGTTCTGAGGGAGTGCTGCTCTGTCAGAGGGTCAGTACTGAGGGAGTGCCGCACTGTCAGAGGGTCAGTTCTGAGGGAATGCTGCACTGTCAGAGGGTCAGTACTGAGGGAGAGCCGCACTGTCAGAGGCTCAGTACTGACGGAGTGCTGCACTGTCAGAGGGTCAGTACTGAGGGAGTGCCGCACTATCAGAGGGCCAGTACTGAGGGAGTGCTGCACTGTCAGAGGGTCAGTACTGAGGGAGTGCTGCACTGTCAGAGGGTCAGTACTGAGGGAGTGCCGCACTATCAGAGGGCCAGTACTGAGGGAGTGCTGCACTGTCAGAGGGTCAGTACTGAGGGAGCGCTGCATTGTCAGAGGGTCAGTACTGAGGGAGTGCCGCACTATCAGAGGGCCAGTACTGAGGGAGTGCTGCACTGTCAGAGGGTCAGTACTGAGGGAGTGCTGCACTGTCAGAGGGTCAGTACTGAGGGAGTGCTGCACTGTCAGAGGGTCAGTACTGAGGGAGTGCTGCACTGTCAGAGGGTCAGTAATGAGGGAGAGCTGCACTGTCAGAGGATCAGTACTGAGGGAGTGCGGCACTGTCAGAGGGTCAGTACTGAGGGAGTGCTGCACTGTCAGAGGGTCAGTACTGAGGGAGTGCTGCACTGTCAGAGGGTCAGTACTGAGGGAGTGCTGCACTGTCAGAGGGTCAGTACTGAGGGATGCTGCACTGTCAGAGGGTCAGTACTGAGGGAGTGCTGCACTGTCAGAGGGTCAGTACTGAGGGAGTGCTGCACTGTCAGAGGGTCAGTACTGAGGGAGTGCTGCACTGTCAGAGGGTCAGTACTGAGGGAGTGCTGCACTGTCAGAGGGTCAGTACTGAGGGAGTGCTGCACTGTCAGAGGGTCAGTACTGAGGGAGTGCTGCACTGTCAGAGGGTCAGTACTGAGGGATGCTGCACTGTCAGAGGGTCAGTACTGAGGGAGTGCTGCACTGTCAGAGGGTCAGTACTGAGGGAGTGCTGCACTGTCAGAGGGTCAGTACTGAGGGAGTGCTGCACTGTCAGAGGGTCAGTACTGAGGGATGCTGCACTGTCAGAGGGTCAGTACTGAGGGAGTGCTGCACTGTCAGAGGGTCAGTACTGAGGGAGTGCTGCACTGTCAGAGGGTCAGTACTGAGGGAGTGCTGCACTGTCAGAGGATCAGTACTGAGAGAGTGCTGCACTGTCAGAGGGTCAGTACTGAGAGAGTGCTGCACTGTCAGAGGGTCAGTACTGAGGGTGTGCTGCACTGTCAGAGGGTCAGGACTGAGGGAGAGCTGCACTGTCAGAGGGTCAGTACTGAGAGAGTGCTGCACTGTCAGAGGGTCAGTACTGAGGGAATGCTGCACTGTCAGAGGGTTAGTACTGAGGGAGTGCTGCACTGTCAGAGGGTCAGTACTGAGGGAGTGCTGCACTGTCAGAGGGTCAGTTCTGAGGGAGTGCTGCTCTGTCAGAGGGTCAGTACTGAGGGAGTGCCGCACTGTCAGAGGGTCAGTTCTGAGGGAATGCTGCACTGTCAGAGGGTCAGTACTGAGGGAGAGCCGCACTGTCAGAGGGTCAGTACTGACGGAGTGCTGCACTGTCAGAGGGTCAGTACTGAGGGAGTGCCGCACTATCAGAGGGCCAGTACTGAGGGAGTGCTGCACTGTCAGAGGGTCAGTACTGAGGGAGTGCTGCACTGTCAGAGGGTCAGTACTGAGGGAGTGCCGCACTATCAGAGGGCCAGTACTGAGGGAGTGCTGCACTGTCAGAGGGTCAGTACTGAGGGAGCGCTGCATTGTCAGAGGGTCAGTACTGAGGGAGTGCCGCACTATCAGAGGGCCAGTACTGAGGGAGTGCTGCACTGTCAGAGGGTCAGTACTGAGGGAGTGCTGCACTGTCAGAGGGTCAGTACTGAGGGAGTGCTGCACTGTCAGAGGGTCAGTACTGAGGGAGTGCTGCACTGTCAGAGGGTCAGTAATGAGGGAGAGCTGCACTGTCAGAGGATCAGTACTGAGGGAGTGCTACACTGTCAGAGGGTCAGTACTGAGGGAGTGCTACACTGTCAGAGGGTCAGTACTGAGGGAGTGCTGCACTGTCAGAGGGTCAGTACTGAGGGAGTGCTACACTGTCAGAGGGTCAGTACTGAGGGAGTGCTGCACTGTCAGAGGGTCAGTACTGAGGGAGTGCTGCACTGTCAGAGGGTCAGTACTGAGGGGGTGCTGCACTGTCAGAGGGTCAGTACTGAGGGAATGCTGCCCTGTCAGAGGGTCAGTACTGAGGGAGTGCTGCACTGCCAGAGGGTCAGTACTGAGGGAGTGCTGCACTGTCAGAGGGTCAGTACTGAGGGAGTGCCGCACTGTCAGAGGGTCAGTACTGAGGGAGTGCTGCACTGTCAGGGGGTCAGTACTGAGGGAATGCTGCCCTGTCAGAGGGTCAGTACTGAGGGAGTGCTGCACTGTCAGAGGGTCAGTACTGAGGGAGTGCTGCACTGTCAGAGGGTCAGTACTGAGGGAGTGCCGCACTGTCAGAGGGTCAGTACTGAGGGAGTGCTGCACTGTCAGAGGGTCAGTACTGAGGGAGTGCTGCACTGTCAGAGGGTCAGTACTGAGGGAGTGCTGCACTGTCTGAGGGTCAGTACTGAGGGAGAGCTGCACTGTCAGAGGTTCAGTACTGAGGGAGTGCTGCACTGTTCGTGGGTCAGTACTGAGGGAGTGCTGCCCTGTCAGAGGGTTGTACTGAGAGTATTAATTGTTTCTCATTCCCAATGTTTCTCCAGTTCCTTGACGGTGTGAATGTGGTCTCTGTGTTTCCAGGTCCTGGGTGTGAAACCCTCACTGAAAGCCGGGAATTCCCAGGAAGATGCGCAGGCTGACAAGAGCCACTCCCAGATGGCCACGCTCGCCAAGGTGAATTTCACAAACTCATTGCTGGCTGCGCTAGATTTCATTCCCCATCCCTAACTGCCCCTTGGGAAGGTGTCGGGTGAGCTGCCTTCTTGAAGCCGCTGCAGTCCCCGAGGTGTAGGTACACCCACCGTGCTGTTAGGGAGGGAGTTCCAGGATGTTGCCCCCCGGCGACAGCGAAGGAACGGCCGATATATTTCCCAGTCGGGGCGGTGAGTGACTCGGAGGGGAGCCCCAGGTGGGGGGGGGGGGGTTCCCAGGTATCTTCGGCTCTCGTCCCTCTAGATGGTGGTCGTGGGTTTGGAAGGTGCTGCCTGAGGAGCCTTGGTGAGTGGCTGCGGTGCATCTTGTAGATGGGACACACGGCTGACACTGTGCGTCGGTGGGGGGGGGGGGGGGGGGGGGTGAATGTTTGTGGAAGGGGAGCAAACAAGCGGGGCTGCTTTGTCCTGGATGGTGCTGAGCTTCTCGAGTGTTTGACCGACCTCGAGAGGGGTGTGCTGCCTCCGGAGGGGACTGAGGCAGGGCGACGGGGAGAATGAGGCGTTGCTAATCACCGATTTGTGCCGCAGGTGTCCGACGCGACGGGCGCCATGACACTGACCTCGGTGGCGGCCCAGAACCCCTTCGCCAAGAACATGCTGCAGTCAGACGATTGCTTTGTCCTGGACAATGGAGTTTGCGGGAAGATCTACGTCTGGAAAGGTGAGCTGTCCCCCCCCCTGCACCCCCACTGCCCAATAGCAGCCGGAACGCTGCCCGGAGTTCACCCCTCAGTCGATAGGGGTGCCTGCTCTCGCAGACTGGGCATCAGAGGGTTAATCCTACACTCTGCCACCCCCGTGCGTAACCACCATGTGAGCCCAAATCATCACGCACCATGATCCCAGCGTGTAACCACGGCGTGTAACCACGGCGTGTAACCATGGCGTGTAACCACGGCGTGCAACCACGGTGTGCAACCACGGCGGGTAACCACGGTGTGTAACCACGGCGTGTAACCACGGTGTGTAACCACAGTGTGTAACCACAGTGTGTAACCACGGTGTGTAACCACGGTGTGTAACCACGGTGTGCAACCACGGTGTGCAACCACGGTGTGTAACCACGGCGTGCAACCACGGTGTGTAACCACGGCGTGCAACCACGGTGTGCAACCACGGTGTGTAACCACGGTGTGTAACCACGGTGTGTAACCACGGCGTGTAACCACGGTGTGTAACCACAGTGTGTAACCACAGTGTGTAACCACAGTGTGTAACCACGGTGTGTAACCACGGTGTGTAACCACGGTGTGCAACCACGGTGTGCAACCACGGTGTGTAACCACGGCGTGCAACCACGGCGTGCAACCACGGCGTGCAACCACAGTGTGCAACCACGGCGTGTAACCACGGTGTGTAACCACGGTGTGCAACCACGGCGGGTAACCACGGTGTGTAACCACGGCGGGTAACCACGGTGTGCAACCACGGCGGGTAACCACGGTGTGTAACCACAGTGTGTAACCACAGTGTGTAACCACAGTGTGTAACCACGGTGTGTAACCACGGTGTGTAACCACGGCGGGTAACCACGGTGTGCAACCACGGCGGGTAACCACGGTGTGTAACCACGGCGTGTAACCACGGTGTGTAACCACAGTGTGTAACCACAGTGTGTAACCACGGTGTGTAACCACGGTGTGTAACCATGACGTGTAACCACGGAATGCAACCACGGTGTGTAACCACGGTGTGCAACCACGGCGTGCAACCACGGCGTGCAACCACGGCGTTTAACCACGGTGTGTAACCACGGTGTGTAACCACAGTGTGTAACCACGGTGTGCAACCACGGCGTGTAACCACGGCGTTTAACCACGGTGTGCAACCACGACGTGTAACCACGGTGTGTAACCACAGTGTGTAACCACGGCGTGTAACCACGGTGTGTAACCACAGTGTGTAACCACGGCGTGCAACCACGGTGTGTAACCACGGCGTGTAACCACGGTGTGTAACCACGGTGTGTAACCACGGTGTGTAATCACGGCGTGCAACCACGGCGTGCAACCACGGCGTGCAACCACGGCGTGCAACCACGGCGTGCAACCACGGCGTGCAACCACGGCGTGTAACCACGGCGTTTAACCACGGCGTGTAATCACGGTGTGTAACCACGGCGTGTAACCACGGCGTGTAACCACGGTGTGTAACCACGGTGTGTAACCACGATGTGTAACCACGGTGTGTAACCACGGCGTGTAACCACGGTGTGTAACCACGGTGTGTAACCACGGTGTGTAACCACGATGTGTAACCACGGTGTGTAATCACGGTGTGTAACCCTGGTGTGTAACCACGATGTGTAACCACGGTGTGTAACCACGATGTGTAACCACGGTGTGTAACCACGGTGTGTAACCACGGTGTGTAACCACGGCGTGTAACCACGGTGTGTAACCACGGTGTGTAACCACGGTGTGTAACCACGGCGTGTAACCACGGTGTGTAACCACGGTGTGTAACCACGATGTGTAACCACGGTGTGTAATCACGGTGTGTAACCACGGTGTGTAACCACGATGTGTAACCACGGTGTGTAACCACGGCGTGTAACCACGGCGTGTAACCACGGCGTGTAACCACGGCGTGTAACCACGGCGTGTAACCACGGCGTGCAACCACGGTGTGCAACCACGGCGTGCAACCACGCGTGCAACCACGGCGTGTAACCACGGCGTGTAACCACGGCGTGTAACCACGGCGTGTAACCACAGTGTGTAACCACGGTGTGCAACCACGGTGTGTAACCACGGCGTGTAACCACGGCGTGCAACCACGGAGTGTAACCACGGCGTGTAACCACAGTGTGTAACCACGGTGTGTAACCACGGTGTGTAACCACAGTGTGTAACCACGGTGTGCAACCACGGTGTGTAACCACGGCGTGTAACCACGGCGTGCAACCACGGAGTGTAACCACGGTGTGCAACCACGGTGTGTAACCACGGCGTGTAACCACGGTGTGTAACCACGGCGTGCAACCACGGTGTGCAACCACGGTGTGTAACCACGGCGTGTAACCACGGCGTGCAACCACGGAGTGTAACCACGGTGTGCAACCACGGTGTGTAACCACGGCGTGTAACCACGGTGTGTAACCACGGCGTGCAACCACGGTGTGCAAACACGGTGTGCAACCACGATGTGTAACCACGGCGTGTAACCACGGCGTGTAACCACGGCGTGTAACCACGGCGTGTAACCACGGCGTGTAACCACGGCGTGTAACCACGGTGTGTAACCACGGCGTGTAACCACGGCGTGTAACCACGGTGTGTAACCACGGTGTGTAACCACGGCGTGTAACCACGGTGTGTAACCACGGCGTGTAACCACGGCGTGCAACCACGGTGTGTAACCACGGCGTGTAACCACGGCGTGCAACCACGGCGTGCAACCACGGTGTGTAACTACGGCGTGTAACCACGGCGTGTAACCACGGTGTGCAACCACGGCGTGCAACCACGGTGTGTAACCACGGCGTGTAACCACGGCGTGTAACCACGGCGTGCAACCACGGCGTGCAACCACGGTGTGTAACCACGGCGTGTAACCACGACGTGTAACCTCGGTGTGCAACCACGGCGTGTAACCACGGCGTGTAACCACGGCGTGTAACCACGGCGTGTAACCTCGGCGTGTAACCACGGAGTGTAACCATGGCGTGTAACCACGGCGTGTAACCACGGCGTGTAACCACGGTGTGTAACCACAGTGTGCAACCACGGTGTGTGACCACGGTGTGCAACCACGGCGTGTAACCACAGCGTGTGACCACGGTGCGTGACCACGGTGCGTGACCACGGTGTGCAACCACGGCGTGTAACCACGGCGTGTAACCACGGCGTGTAACCACGGCGTGTAACCACGGCGTGTTACCAAGTTGTGTAACCACGGTGTGTTACCACGGTGTGTAACCACGGTGTGTTACCACGGTGTGTAACCACGGTGTGTAACCACGGTGTGTTACCACGGTGTGTGCCAAGGTGTGCAACCACGGCGTGTGACCACGGTGTGCAACCACGGCGTGTAACCACGGCGTGTAACCACGGCGTGTAACCACGGCGTGTTACCAAGTTGTGTAACCACGGTGTGTAACCACGGTGTGTAACCACGGTGTGTAACCACGGTGTGCAACCACGGTATGCAACCACGGTGTGTAACCACGGTGTGTAACCACGGTGTGCAACCACGTTGTGTAACCCTGGTGTGCAACCACGGTGTGTAACCACGGTGTGCAACCACGGTGTGCAACCACGTTGTGTAACCCCGGTGTGTAACCCTGGTGTGTAACCACCGTGTGTAACCCTGGTGTGTAACCACGGAGTGCAACCACGGTGTGCAACCACGGTGTGTAACCATGGTGTGTAACCACAGTGTGTAGCCACGGCGTGTAACCCCGGTGTGTGACGTACTGACCCCGGTGTGTGACGTACTGACCCCGGTGTGTGACGTACTGACCCCGGTGTGTGACGTACTGACCCCGGTGTGTGACGTACTGACCCCGGTGTGTAACGTACTGACGCCGGTGTGTGACGTACTGACCCCGGTGTGTGACGTACTGACCCCGGTGTGTGACGTACTGACCCCGGTGTGTGACGTACTGACCCCGGTGTGTGACGTACTGACCCCGGTGTGTGACGTACTGACCCCGGTGTGTGACGTACTGACCCCGGTGTGTGACGTACTGACGCCGGTGTGTGACGTACTGACCCCGGTGTGTGACGTACTGACCCCGGTGTGTGACGTACTGACCCCGGTGTGTGACGTACTGACCTCGGTGTGTGACGTACTGACCCCGGTGTGTGACGTACTGACCCCGGTGTGTGACGTACTGACCCCGGTGTGTAACGTACTGACGCCGGTGTGTGACGTACTGACCCCGGTGTGTGACGTACTGACCCCGGTGTGTGACGTACTGACCCCGGTGTGTGACGTACTGACCCCGGTGTGTGACGTACTGACCCCGGTGTGTAACGTACTGACGCCGGTGTGTGACGTACTGACCCCGGTGTGTGACGTACTGACCCCGGTGTGTGACGTACTGACCCCGGTGTGTGACGTACTGACCCCGGTGTGTGACGTACTGACCCCGGTGTGTGACGTACTGACCCCGGTGTGTAACGTACTGACCCCGGTGTGTGACGTACTGACCCCGGTGTGTGACGTACTGACCCCGGTGTGTGACGTACTGACCCCGGTGTTTGACGTACTGACCCCGGTGTGTGACGTCCTGACCCCGGTGTGTGACGTACTGACCTCGGTGTGTGACGTACTGACCCCGGTGTGTGACGTACTGAGCCCGGTGTGTGACGTACTGACCCCGGTGTGTGACGTACTGACCCCGGTGTGTGACGTACTGACTCCGGTGTGTGACGTACTGTCCCCGGTGTGTGACGTACTGACCCCGGTGTGTGACGTACTGACCCCGGTGTGTGACGTACTGACCCCGGTGTGTAACGTACTGACCCCGGTGTGTAACGTACTGACCCCGGTGTGTGACGTACTGACCCCGGTGTGTGACGTACTGACCGCGGTGTGTAACGTACTGAACCCGGTGTGTAACGTACTGACCCCGGTGTGTGACGTACTGACCCCGGTGTGTAACGTACTGACCCCGGTGTGTAACGTACTGACCCCGGTGTGTGACGTACTGACCCCGGTGTGTGACGTACTGACCCCGGTGTGTAACGTACTGACCCCGGTGTGTGACGTACTGACCCCGGTGTGTGACGTACTGACCCCGGTGTGTGACGTACTGACCCCGGTGTGTAACGCACTGACCCCGGTGTGTGACGTACTGACCCCGGTGTGTGACGTACTGACCCCGGTGTGTAACGTACTGACCCCGGTGTGTAACGTACTGACCCCGGTGTGTGACGTACTGACCCCGGTGTGTAACGTACTGACCCCGGTGTGTAACGTACTGACCCCGGTGTGTAACGTACTGACCCCGGTGTGTGACGTACTGACCTCGGTGTGTAACGTACTGACCCCGGTGTGTAACGTACTGACCCCGGTGTGTAACGTACTGACCCCGGTGTGTGAGGTACTGACCCCGGTGTGTGACGTACTGACCCCGGTGTGTGACTTACTGACCCCGGTGTGTGACGTACTGAGCCCGGTGTGTGACGTACTGACCCCGGTGTGTGACGTACTGACCCCGGTGTGTGACGTACTGACCCCGGTGTGTAACGTACTGACCCCGGTGTGTGACGTACTGACCCCGGTGTGTACGTACTGACCCCGGTGTGTAACGTACTGACCCCGGTGTGTGACGTACTGACCCCGGTGTGTGACGTACTGACCCCGGTGTGTAACGTACTGACCCCGGTGTGTAACGTACTGACCCCGGTGTGTGACGTACTGACCCCGGTGTGTGACGTACTGACCCCGGTGTGTAACGTACTGACCCCGGTGTGTAACGTACTGACCCCGGTGTGTAACGTACTGACCCCGGTGTGTAACGTACTGACCCCGGTGTGTAACGTACTGACCCCGGTGTGTGACGTACTGACCCCGGTGTGTGACGTACTGACCCCGGTGTGTAACGTACTGACCCCGGTGTGTGACGTACTGACCCCGGTGTGTGACGTACTGGACCCCGGTGTGTAACGTACTGACCCCGGTGTGTAACGTACTGACCCCGGTTGTGTGACGTACTGACCCCGGTGTGTAACGTACTGACCCCTGGTGTGTAACGTACTGACCCCGGTGTGTAACGTACTGACCCCGGTGTGTGACGTACTGACCTCGGTGTGTAACGTACTGACCCCGGTGTGTAACGTACTGACCCCGGTGTGTGACGTACTGACCCCGGTGTGTAACGTACTGACCCCGGTGTGTGACGTACTGACCCCGGTGTGTAACGTACTGACCCCGGTGTGTAACGTTGACGAGACCCCGTGTGTAACGTACTGACCCCGGTGTGTGACGTACTGACCCCGGTGTGTGACGTACTGACCCCGGTGTTGTGACGTACTGACCCCGGTGTGTAACGCACTGACCCCGGTGTGTGACGTACTGACCCCGGTGTGTGTGACGTACTGACCCCGGTGTGTAACGTACTGACCCCGGTGTGTAACGTACTGACCCCGGTGTGTGACGTACTGACCCCCGGTGTGTAACGTACTGACCCCGGTGTGTAACGTACTGACCCCGGTGTGTAACGTACTGACCCCGGTGTGTGACGTACTGACCCCGGTGTGTAACGTACTGACCCCGGTGTGTAACGTACTGACCCCGGTGTGTAACGTACTGACCCCGGTGTGTGAGGTACTGACCCCGGTGTGTGACGTACTGACCCCGGTGTGTGACGTACTGACCCCGGTGTGTGACGTACTGAGCCCGGTGTGTGACGTACTGACCCCGGTGTGTGACGTACTGACCCCGGTGTGTACGTACTGACCCCGGTGTGTGACGTACTGACCCCGGTGTGTAACGTACTGACCCCGGTGTGTGACGTACTGACCCCGGTGTGTGACGTACTGACCCCGGTGTGTAACGTACTGACCCCGGTGTGTAACGTACTGACCCCGGTGTGTGACGTACTGACCCCGGTGTGTGACGTACTGACCCCGGTGTGTGACGTACTGACCCCGGTGTGTAACGTACTGACCCCGGTGTGTGACGTACTGACCCCGGTGTGTGACGTACTGACCCCGGTGTGTAACGTACTGACCCCGGTGTTGTAACGTACTGACCCCGGTGTGTAACGTACTGACCCCGGTGTGTAACGTACTGACCCCGGTGTGTAACGTACTGACCCCGGTGTGTGACGTACTGACCCCGGTGTGTGACGTACTGACCCCGGTGTGTAACGTACTGACCCCGGTGTGTGACGTACTGACCCCGGTGTGTGACGTACTGACCCCGGTGTGTAACGTACTGACCCCGGTGTGTAACGTACTGACCCCGGTGTGTGACGTACTGACCCCGGTGTGTAACGTACTGACCCTGGTGTGTAACGTACTGACCCCGGTGTGTAACGTACTGACCCCGGTGTGTGACGTACTGACCCCGGTGTGTAACGTACTGACCCCGGTGTGTAACGTACTGACCCCGGTGTGTAACGTACTGACCCCGGTGTGTGAGGTACTGACCCCGGTGTGTGACGTACTGACCCCGGTGTGTGACGTACTGACCCCGGTGTGTGACGTACTGACCCCGGTGTGTAACGTACTGACCCCGGTGTGTGACGTACTGACCCCGGTGTGTACGTACTGACCCCGGTGTGTGACGTACTGACCCCGGTGTGTAACGTACTGACCCCGGTGTGTAACGTACTGACCCCGGTGTGTGAACGTACTGACCCCGGTGTGTAACGTACTGACCCGGTGTGTAACGTACTGACCCCGGTGTGTGACGTACTGACCCCGGTGTGTGACGTACTGACCCCGGTGTGTAACGTACTGACCCCGGTGTGTGACGTACTGACCCCGGTGTGTGACGTACTGACCCCGGTGTGTAACGTACTGACCCCGGTGTGTAACGTACTGACCCCGGTGTGTGACGTACTGACCCCGGTGTGTAACGTACTGACCCTGGTGTGTAACGTACTGACCCCGGTGTGTAACGTACTGACCCCGGTGTGTGACGTACTGACCCCGGTGTGTAACGTACTGACCCGGTGTGTAACGTACTGACCCCGGTGTGTGACGTACTGACCCCGGTGTGTAACGTACTGACCCCGGTGTGTGACGTACTGACCCCGTTGTGTAACGTACTGACCCCGGTGTGTACGTACTGACCCCGGTGTGTAACGTACTGACCCCGGTGTGTGACGTACTGACCCCGGTGTGTGACGTACTGACCCCCGGTGTGTGACGTACTGACCCCGGTGTGTAACGCACTGACCCCGGTGTGTGACGTACTGACCCCGGTGTGTGACGTACTGACCCCGGTGTGTAACGTACTGACCCCGGTGTGTAACGTACTGACCCCGGTGTGTGACGTACTGACCCCGGTGTGTAACGTACTGACCCCGGTGTGTAACGTACTGACCCCGGTGTGTGTAACGTACTGACCCCGGTGTGTGACGTACTGACCCCGGTGTGTAACGTACTGACCCCGGTGTGTGAACGTACTGACCCCCGGTGTGTAACGTACTGACCCGACGTGTGTGACGTACTGACCCCGGTGTGTGACGTACTGACCCCGGTGTGTAACGTACTGACCCCGGTGTGTGACGTACTGACCCCGGTGTGTGACGTACTGACCCCGGTGTGTGACGTACTGACCCCGGTGTGTAACGTACTGACCCCGGTGTGTGACGTACTGACCCCGGTGTGTGACGTACTGACCCCGGTGTGTAACGTACTGACCCCGGTGTGTGACGTACTGACCCCGGTGTGTGACGTACTGACCCCGGTGTGTAACGTACTGACCCCGGTGTGTAACGTACTGACCCCGGTGTGTGACGTACTGACCCCGGTGTGTGACGTACTGACCCCGGTGTGTAACGTACTGACCCCGGTGTGTAACGTACTGACCCCGGTGTGTGACGTACTGACCCCGGTGTGTGACGTACTGACCCCGGTGTGTAACGTACTGACCCCGGTGTGTAACGTACTGACCCCGGTGTGTAACGTACTGACCCCGGTGTGTAACGTACTGACCCCGTGTGTAACGTACTGACCGTCCGGTGTGTGACGTACTGACCCCGGTGTGTGACGTACTGACCCCGGTGTGTAACGTACTGACCCCGGTGTGATGTGACCGTACTGACCCCGGTGTGTGACGTACTGACCCCGGTGTGTAACGTACTGACCCCGGTGTGTAACGTACTGACCCCGGTCTGTGTGACGTACTGACCCCGGTGTGTAACGTACTGACCCCGGTGTGTAACGTACTGACCCCGGTGTGTAACGTACTGACCCCGGTGTGTGACGTACTGACCCCGGTGTGTAACGTACTGACCCCGGTGTGTAGACGTACTGACCCCGGTGTGTAACGTACTGACCCCGGTGTGTGACGTACTGACCCCGGTGTGTGACGTACTGACCCCGGTGTGTGACGTACTGACCCCGGTGTGTGACGTACTGACCCCGGTGTGTGACGTACTGACCCCGGTGTGTGACGTACTGACCCCGGTGTGTGACGTACTGACCCCGGTGTGTGACGTACTGACCCCGGTGTGTGACGTACTGACCCCGGTGTGTGACGTACTGACCCGGTGTGTAACGTACTGACCCCGGTGTGTGACGTACTGACCCCGGTGTGTAACGTACTGACCCCGTGTGTGACGTACTGACCCCGGTGTGTGACGTACTGACCCCGGTGTGTAACGTACTGACCCCGGTGTGTGACGTACTGACCCCGGTGTGTGACGTACTGACCCCGGTGTGTGACGTACTGACCCCGGTGTGTGACGTACTGACCCCGGTGTGTGACGTACTGACCCCGGTGTGTGACGTACTGACCCCGGTGTGTGACGTACTGACCCCGGTGTGTAACGTACTGACCCCGGTGTGTAACGTACTGACCCCGGTGTGTGACGTACTGACCCCGGTGTGTAACGTACTGACCCCGGTGTGTAACGTACTGACCCCGGTGTGTGACGTACTGACCCCGGTGTGTGACGTACTGACCCCGGTGTGTGACGTACTGACCCCGGTGTGTGACGTACTGACCCCGGTGTGTGACGTACTGACCCCGGTGTGTAACGTACTGACCCCGGTGTGTGACGTACTGACCCGGTGTGTAGACGTACTGACCCCGGTGTGTGACGTACTGACACCGGTGTGTAACGTACTGACCCCGGTGTGTGACGTACTGACCCCGGTGTGTGACGTACTGACCCCGGTGTGTGACGTACTGACCCCGGTGTGTGACGTACTGACCCCGGTGTGTGACGTACTGACCCCGGTGTGTGACGTACTGACCCCGGTGTGTGACGTACTGACCCCGGTGTGTGACGTACTGACCCCGGTGTGTGACGTACTGACCCCGGTGTGTGACGTACTGACCCCGGTGTGTGACGTACTGACCCCGGTGTGTGACGTACTGACCCCGGTGTGTGACGTACTGACCCCGGTGTGTAACGTACTGACCCCGGTGTGTGACGTACTGACCCCGGTGTGTAACGTACTGACCCCGGTGTGTGACGTACTGACCCCGGTGTGTGACGTACTGACCCCGGTGTGTGACGTACTGACCCCGGTGTGTGACGTACTGACCCCGGTGTGTGACGTACTGACCCCGGTGTGTAACGTACTGACCCGGTGTGTGACGTACTGACCCCGGTGTGTGACGTACTGACCCCGGTGTGTAACGTACTGACCCCGGTGTGTGACGTACTGACCCGGTGTGTGACGTACTGACCCCGGTGTGTACGTACTGACCCGGTGTGTGACGTACTGACCCCGGTGTGTAACGTACTGACCCCGGTGTGTGACGTACTGACCCCGGTGTGTGACGTACTGACCCCGGTGTGTGACGTACTGACCCCGGTGTGTGACGTACTGACCCCGGTGTGTGACGTACTGACCCCGGTGTGTGACGTACTGACCCCGGTGTGTGACGTACTGACCCCGGTGTGTGACGTACTGACCCCGGTGTGTAACGTACTGACCCCGGTGTGTGACGTACTGACCCCGGTGTGTAACGTACTGACCCCGGTGTGTAACGTACTGACCCCGGTGTGTAACGTACTGACCCCGGTGTGTAGCG
>NC_092710.1:27765453-27782953 GCF_047496885.1 Scyliorhinus torazame
GCCCCGCGCTCGCTCTCCCCGGGGGCCCCGCGCTCGCTCTCCCCGGGGGCCCCGCGCTCTCCCCGGGGGCCCCGCACACTCCCCGGGGGCCCCGCACACTCCCCGGGGGCCCCACGCTCGCTCTCCCCGGGGGCCCCGCGCTCGCTCTCCCCGGGGGCCCCGCGCTCTCCCCGGGGGCCCCGCGCTCACTCTCCCCGGGGGCCCCGCGCTCACTCTCCCCGGGGGCCCCGCGCTCACTCTCCCCGGGGGCCCCCGCGCTCTCCCCGGGGGCCCCCGCGGCTCACTCTCCCCGGGGGCCCCGCGCTCTCCCCGGGGGCCCCACGCTCGCTCTCCCCGGGGGCCCCCGCACTCTCCCCGGGGGCCCCGCGCTCGCTCTCCCCGGGGGCCCACCACGCTCGCTCTCCCCGGGGGCCCCGCGCTCTCCCCGGGGGCCCGCACACTCCCCGGGACCCCGCGCTCGCTCTCCCGGGGGCCCCGCTCTCACTCCTCTCTTTCCCCCCCACCTGTTTCGAGACTTTGCCACGTTAACTCTTTCCTTTCCCCCTCCAGGTGTTGCGATAAGAGGTTATGGACAAAAATCAACCTGAGCAGATGTAAATCAATAACCCCCCGTCGCCCTCGGCAGTGTCAGCAAGCGCTGCCCGTCAGCCTCGACCTCAGCTGGAGCAACATCTCCAGGAAACAGCTGACCTGGCTCATCAACAGGCTTCCTGGTGAGAGCGCGGGGAGGGAGAGAGAGCGCGGGGAGGGAGAGAGAGCGCGGGGAGGGAGAGAGAGCGCGGGGAGGGAGAGAGAGCGCGCGGAGGGAGAGAGAGCGCGGGGAGGGAGAGAGAGCGCGGGGAGGGAGAGAGAGCGCGGGGAGGGAGAGAGAGCGCGGGGAGGGAGAGAGAGCGCGGGGAGGGAGAGAGAGCGCGGGGAGGGAGAGAGAGAGAGCGGGGAGGGAGAGAGAGAGAGCGAGAGCGCGGGGAGGGAGAGAGAGAGAGCGCGGGGAGGGAGAGAGAGAGAGCGCGGGGAGGGAGAGAGAGAGAGCGAGAGCGCGGGGAGGGATAGAGAGAGAGCGAGAGCGCGGGGAGGGAGAGAGAGAGAGCGAGAGCGCGGGGGAGGGAGAGAGAGAGAGCGAGAGCGCGGGGAGGGAGAGAGAGAGAGCGAGAGCGCGGGGAGGGAGAGAGAGCGCGGGGAGGGAGAGCGAGAGAGCGGGGAGGGAGAGCGAGAGAGCGGGGAGAGGAAGGGGAGGGAGTGTTATATACACACACACACACACACACACACACACACACACACACACACACACCACACACACACACTCTACCCCAGTATCGACAGTGACACACACACTGTACCCCCAATATCGACAGTGACACACACACTGTTCCCCCAATATCGACAGTGACACACACACTACCCCCAATATCGACATTGACACACACACTGTACCCCCAATATCGACAGTGACACACACACTACCCCCAATATCGACAGTGACACACACTGTATCCCCAATATCGACAGTGACAGGGGGTACTGGAGGAAAATGTAACTGGTCTGATTAGTAAGTTTGCAGACGACACAAAGGTTGCTGGAATTGCGGATAGCGATGAGGACTGTCAGAGGATACAGCAGGATTTAGATTGTCTGGAGACTTGGGCGGAGAGATGGCAGATGGAGTTTAATCCGGACAAATGTGAGGTAATGCATTTTGGAAGGTCTAATGCAGGTAGGGAAGAGACAGTGAATGGTAGAACCCTCAAGAGTATTGAAAGTCAAAGAGATCTAGGAGTACAGGTCCACAGGTCATTGAAAGGGGCAACACAGGTGGAGAATCATAGAATCATAGAAGTTTACAGCATGGAAACAGGCCCTTCGGCCCAACCAGTCCATGCCGCCCAGTTTTTACCATTAAGCTAGTCCCAGTTGCCCGCACTTGGCCCATAACCCTCTATACCCATCTTACCCATGTAACCATCTAAATGCTAAGTAGAAGGTAGTCAAGAAGGCATACGGCATGCTTGCCTTCATTGGCCGGGGCATTGATTATAAGAATTGGCAAGTCATGTTGCAGCTGTATAGAACCTTAGTTAGGCCACACTTGGAGTATAGTGTTCAATTCTGGTCGCCACACTACCAGAAGGATGTGGAGGCTTTAGAGAGGGTGCAGAAGAGATTTACCAGAATGTTGCCTGGTATGGAGGGCATTAGCTATGAGGAGCGGTTGAATAAACTCGGTTTGTTCTCACTGGAACGAAGGAGGTTGAGGGGAGACCTGATAGAGGTATACAAAATTATGAGGGGCATAGACAGAGTGGATAGTCAGAGGCTTTTCCCCAGGGTAGAGGGGTCAATTACTAGGGGGCATAGGTTTAAGGTGAGAGGGGCAAGGTTTAGAGTAGATGTACGAGGCAAGTTTTTACGCAGAGGGTAGTGGGTGCCTGGAACTCGCTACCGGAGGAGGTGGTGGAAGCAGGGACGATGGTGACATTTAAGGGACATCTTGACAAATATATGAATAGGATGGGAATAGAAGGATACGGACCCAGGAAGTGTAGAAGATTGTAGTTTAGTCGGGCAGCATGGTCGGCACGGGCTTGGAGGGCCGAAGGGCCTGTTCCTGTGCTGTACATTTTCTTTGTTCTTTGACACACACACTGTACCCCCAATATCGACAGTGACACACTCACTATCCCCAATATCGACAGTGACACACACACTATCCCCAATATCGACAGTGACACACACACTATCCCCAATATCGACAGTGACACACACACTATCCCCAATATCGACAGTGACACACACACTATCCCCAATATCGACAGTGACACACACACTATCCCCAATATCGACAGTGACACACACACTGTACCCCCAATATCGACAGTGACACACACTCTCCCCAATATCGACAGTGACACACACACTCTCCCCAATATCGACAGACGCACACACTGTACCCCCAATATCGACAGTGGCGCACACACTATCCCCAATATCGACAGTGACACACACACTATCCCCGAATATCGACAGACACGCACACACTGTACCCCGAATATCGACAGTGACACACACACTGCACCCCCAATATCGACAGTGACACACACACTATCCCCAATATCGACAGACACACACACTGTACCCCCAATATCGACAGTGACACACACACTGTACCCCCAATATCGACAGTGACACACACACTACCCCCAATATCGACAGTGACGCACACACTGCACCCCCAATATCGTCAGTGACACACTGTACCCCCAATATCGACAGTGACACACACACTGCACCCCCAATATCGTCAGTGACACACTGTACCCCCAATATCGACAGTGACGCACACACTGCACCCCCAATATCGTCAGTGACACACTGTACCCCCAATATCGACAGTGACACACACACTGTACCCCCAATATCGACAGTGACGCACACACTGCACCCCCAATATCGACAGTGACACACACTGTACCCCCAATATCGACAGTGACACACACACTATCCCCAATATTGACAATGACACACACACTATCCCCAATATCGACAGTGACACACACACTGTACCCCCAATATCGACAGTGGCACACACACTGTACCCCCAATATCGACAGTGACACACATACTGTACCCCCAATATCGACAGTGGCACACACACACTATCCCCAATATCGACAGTGACACACACACTATCCCCAATATCGACAGTGACACACACACTATCCCCAATATCGACAGTGACACACACACTATCCCCAATATCGACAGACACGCACACACTATCCCCAATATCGACGGTGACACACACACTATCCCCAATATCGACAGTGACACACACACTATCCCCAATATCGACAGTGACACACACACTATCCCCAATATCGACAGTGACACACATACTATCCCCAATATCGACAGTGACACACACACTGTACCCCCAATATCGACAGTGACACACATACTATCCCCAATATCGACAGTGACACACACACTGTACCCCCAATATCGACAGTGACACACACTATCCCCAATATCGACAGTGACACACATACTATCCCCAATATCGACAGTGACACACACACTGTACCCCCAATATCGACAGTGACGCACACACTGTACCCCAGTATCGACAGTGACACACACACTGTACCCCCAATATCGACAGTGACACACACACTGTTCCCCCAATATCGACAGTGACACACACACTCTCCCCAATATCGACAGTGACACACACACTATCCATAATATCGACAGTGACACACACACTATCCCCAATATCGACATTGACACACACACTGTACCCCCAATATCGACAGTGACACACACACTATTCCCAATATCGACAGTGACACACACACTATCCCCAATATCGACAGTGACACACACACTATCCCCAATATCGACAGTGACACACACACTGTACCCCCAATATCGACAGTGACACACACACTGTCCCCAATATCGACAGTGACACACTCACTATCCCCAATATCGACAGTGACACACACACTATCCCAATATCGACAGTGACACACACACTGTACCCCAGTATCGACAGTGACACACTCACTGTACCCCAGTATCGACAGTGACACACACACTGTACCCCAGTATCGACAGTGAGACACACACTGTACCCCCAATAGCGACAGTGACACACACACTGTACCCCCAATATCGACAGTGACACACACATTATCCCCAATATCGACAGTGACACACACACTGCACCCCCAATATCGACAGTGACACACACACTGTATCCCCAATATCGACAGTGACACACACACTATCCCCAATATCGACAGTGACACACTCACTATCCCCAATATCGACAGTGACACACACACTCTCCCCAATATCGACAGTGACACACACACCATCCCCAATATCGACAGTGACACACACACTATCCCCAATATCGACAGTGACACACACACTATCCCCGATATCGACAGTGACACACACACTGTACCCCCAATATCGACAGTGACACACACACTATCCCCAATATCGACAGTGACACACACTATCCCCAATATCGACAGTGACACACACACTGTACCCCCAATATCGACAATGACACACACACTGTATCCCCAATATCGACAGTGACACACACACTATCCCCAATATCGACAGTGACACACTCACTATCCCCAATATCGACAGTGACACACACTATCCCCAATATCGACAGTGACACACTCACTGTACCCCCAATATCGACAGTGACACACACACACTGTACCCCCAATATCGACAGTGACACACACACTATCCCCAATATCGACAGTGACACACACACTGTATCCCAGTATCGACAGTGACACACTCACTGTACCCCCAATATCGACAGTGACACACACACTATCCCCAATATCGACAGTGACACACACACTGTCCCCCCAATATCGACAATGACACACACACTGTACCCCCAATATCGACAGTGACACACACACTATCCCCAATATCGACAGTGACACACACACTATCCCCAATATCGACAGTGACACACACACTATACCCCCAATATCGACAGTGACACACTGTACCCCCAATATCGACAGTGACACACACACTGTACCCCCAATATCGACAGTGACACACACACTATCCCCAATATCGACAGTGACACACACACTATCCCCAATATCGACAGTGACACACACACTGCACCCCCAATATCGACAGTGACACACACACTGTATCCCCAATATCGACAGTGGCGCACACACTATCCCCAATATCGACAGACACACACACACTATCCCCAATATCGACAGTGACGCACACACTATCCCCAATATCGACAGACACACACACACTATCCCCAATATCGACAGTGACACACACACTGTACCCCCAATATCGACAGTGACACACACACTATCCCCAATATCGACAGTGACACACACACTGTACCCCCAATATCGACAGTGACACACACACTATCCCCAATATCGACAGTGACACACACACTATCCCCAATATCGACAGTGACACACACACTATCCCCAATATCGACATTGACACACACACTGTACCCCCAATATCGACAGTGACACACACACTATCCCCAATATCGACAGTGACACACACACCATCCCCAATATCGACAGTGACACACACACTATCCCCAATATCGACAGTGACACACACACTATCCCCAATATCGACAGTGACACACACACTATCCCCGATATCGACAGTGACACACACACTGTACCCCCAATATCGACAGTGACACACACACTATCCCCAATATCGACAGTGACACACACTATCCCCAATATCGACAGTGACACACACACTGTACCCCCAATATCGACAGTGACACACACACTGTATCCCCAATATCGACAGTGACACACACACTATCCCCAATATCGACAGTGACACACTCACTATCCCCAATATCGACAGTGACACACACACTATCCCCAATATCGACAGTGACACACTGTACCCCCAATATCGACAGTGACACACACACTATCCCCAATATCGACAGTGACACACACACTGTATCCCAGTATCGACAGTGACACACTCACTGTACCCCCAATATCGACAGTGACACACACACTATCCCCAATATCGACAGTGACACACACACTGTACCCCCAATATCGACAGTGACACACACACTATCCCCAATATCGACAGTGACACACACAGTATACCCCCAATATCGACAGTGACACACTGTACCCCCAATATCGACAGTGACACACACACTGTACCCCCAATATCGACAGTGACACACACACTGTCCCCAATATCGACAGTGACGCACACACTATCCCCAATATCGACAGTGACACACACTATCCCCAATATCGACAGTGACACACACACTGTACCCCAATATCGACAGTGACACACTCTGTACCTCCAATATCGAAAGTGACGCACACACTATTCCCAATATCGACAGTGACACACACACTATCCCCAATATCGACAGTGACACACACACTGTACCCCCAATATCGACAGTGACACACACAATGTACCCCCAATATCGACAGTGACACACACACACTGTACCCCCAATATCGACAGTGACACACACACTATC
The DNA here is from genome assembly GCF_047496885.1 of Scyliorhinus torazame. Classification (NCBI taxonomy): domain Eukaryota; kingdom Metazoa; phylum Chordata; class Chondrichthyes; order Carcharhiniformes; family Scyliorhinidae; genus Scyliorhinus; species Scyliorhinus torazame. Next base: position 27,772,538 of record NC_092710.1, read on the forward strand.
CCCAATATCGACAGTGACACACACCCTGTACCCCCAATATCGACAGTGACACACACACTATCCCCAATATCGACAGTGACACACACACTATCCCCAATATCGACAGTGACACACACACTGTACCCCCAATATCGACAGTGGCGCACACACTATCCCCGATATCGACAGTGACACACACTGTACCCCCAATATCGACAGTGACACACACACTATCCCCAATATCGACAGACACACACACACTATCCCCAATATCGACAGACACGCACACACTATCCCCAATATCGACAGTGACGCACACACTATCCCCAATATCGACAGTGACGCACACACTATCCCCAATATCGACAGTGACACACACACTATCCCCAATATCGACAGTGACACACACACTATCCCCAATATCGACAGTGACGCACACACTGCACCCCCAATATCGACAGTGACACACACACTATCCCCAATATCGACAGTGACACACACACTATCCCCAATATCGACAGTGACACACACACTATCCCCAATATCGACAGTGACACACACACTATCCCCAATATCGACAGTGACACACACACTGTATCCCCAATATCGACAGTGACACACACTGTACCCCCAATATCGACAGTGACACACACACTGTATCCCCAATATCGACAGTGACACACACTATCCCCAATATCGACAGTGACACACACACTGTACCCCAGTATCGACAGTGACACACACACTATCCCCAGTATCGACAGTGAATCACACACTGTACCCCCAATATCGACAGTGACACACACACTATCCCCAATATCGACAGTGACGCACACACTATCCCCAATATCGACAGTGACACACACTATCCCCAATATCGACAGTGACACACACACTATCCCCAATATCGACAGTGACACACACACTGTACCCCCAATATCGACAGTGACACATACACTGTACCCCCAATATCGACAGTGACACACACACTGTACCCCCAATATCGACAGTGACACATACACTGTACCCCCATATCGAAAGTGACGCACACACTATTCCCAATATCGACAGTGACACACACACTGTACCCCCAATATCGACAGTGACGCACACACTATCCCCAATATCGACAGTGACGCACACACTATCCCCAATATCGACAGTGACACACACTATCCCCAATAACGACAGTGACACACACACTGTACCCCAGTATCGACAGTGGCACACACACTGTACCCCCAATATCGACAGTGACACACACACTATCCCCAATATCGACAGTGACACACACACTGTCCCCAATAACGACAGTGACACACACACTGTACCCCCAATATCGACAGTGACACACACACTGTACCCCAATATCGACAGTGACACACACACTGTACCCCCAATATCGACAGTGACACACGCACTATCCCCAATATCGACATTGACACACACACTGTACCCCCAATATCGACAGTGACACACACACTATCCCCAATATCGACAGACACGCACACACTATCCCCAATATCGACAGTGACGCACACACTATCCCCAATATCGACAGTGACACACACACTATCCCCAATATCGACAGTGACACACACACTATCCCCAATATTGACAGTGACACACACACTGTACCCCCAATATCGACAGTGACACACACACTGTACCCCCAATATCGACAGTGACACACACACTGTACCCCCAATATCGACAGTGACACACCCACTGTACCCCCAATATCGACAGTGACACACACACTGTACCCCCAATATCGACAGTGACACACACACTGTACCCCCAATATCGACAGTGACGCACACACTATCCCCAATATCGACAGTGACGCGCACACTATCCCCAATATCGACAGTGACACACACTATCCCCAATATCGACAGTGACACACACACTGTACCCCAGTATCGACAGTGGCACACACACTGTACCCCCAATATCGACAGTGACACACACACTGTACCTCCAATATCGACAGTGACACACACACTATCCCCAATATCGACAGTGACACACACACTATCCCCAATAACGACAGTGACACACACACTGTACCCCCAATATCGACAGTGACACACACACTGTACCCCAATATCGACAGTGACACACACACTGTACCCCCAATATCGACAGTGACACACACACTATCCCCAATATCGACATTGACACGCACACTGTACCCCCAATATCGACAGTGACACACACACTATCCCCAATATCGACAGACACGCACACACAATCCCCAATATCGACAGCAACGCACACACTATCCCCAATATCGACAGACACACACACTATCCCCAATATCGACAGTGACACACACACTATCCCCAATATCGACAGTGACACACACACTATCCCCAATATCGACAGTGACACACACACTGTACCCCCAATATCGACAGTGACACACACACTGTACCCCCAATATCGACAGTGACACACACGCTGTACCCCCAATATCGACAGTGACGCACACACTATCCCCAATATCGACAGTGACACACACTATCCCCAATATCGACAGTGACACACACACTGTACCCCCAATATCGACAGTGACACACACACTATCCCCAATATCGACAGTGACACACACACCATCCCCAATATCGACAGTGACACACACACTATCCCCAATATCGACAGTGACACACACACTATCCCCGATATCGACAGTGACACACACACTATCCCCGATATCGACAGTGACACACACACTGTACCCCCAATATCGACAGTGACACACACACTATCCCCAATATCGACAGTGACACACACTATCCCCAATATCGACAGTGACACACACACTGTACCCCCAATATCGACAGTGACACACACACTGTATCCCCAATATCGACAGTGACACACACACTATCCCCAATATCGACAGTGACACACTCACTATCCCCAATATCGACAGTGACACACACACTATCCCCAATATCGACAGTGACACACTGTACCCCCAATATCGACAGTGACACACACACTATCCCCAATATCGACAGTGACACACACACTGTATCCCAGTATCGACAGTGACACACTCACTGTACCCCCAATATCGACAGTGACACACACACTATCCCCAATATCGACAGTGACACACACACTGTACCCCCAATATCGACAGTGACACACACACTATCCCCAATATCGACAGTGACACACACACTATACCCCCAATATCGACAGTGACACACTGTACCCCCAATATCGACAGTGACACACACACTGTACCCCCAATATCGACAGTGACACACACACTATCCCCAATATCGACAGTGACGCACACACTATCCCCAATATCGACAGTGACACACACTATCCCCAATATCGACAGTGACACACACACTGTACCCCAATATCGACAGTGACACACTCTGTACCTCAAATATCGAAAGTGACGCACACACTATTCCCAATATCGACAGTGACACACACACTATCCCCAATATCGACAGTGACACACACACTGTACCCCCAATATCGACAGTGACACACACAATGTACCCCCAATATCGACAGTGACACACACACACTGTACCCCCAATATCGACAGTGACACACACACTATCCCCAATATCGACAGTGACACACACCCTGTACCCCCAATATCGACAGTGACACACACACTATCCCCAATATCGACAGTGACACACACACTATCCCCAATATCGACAGTGACACACACACTGTACCCCCAATATCGACAGTGGCGCACACACTATCCCCGATATCGACAGTGACACACACTGTACCCCCAATATCGACAGTGACACACACACTATCCCCAATATCGACAGACACACACACACTATCCCCAATATCGACAGTGACGCACACACTATCCCCAATATCGACAGTGACGCACACACTATCCCCAATATCGACAGTGACACACACACTATCCCCAATATCGACAGTGACACACACACTATCCCCAATATCGACAGTGACGCACACACTGCACCCCCAATATCGACAGTGACACACACACTATCCCCAATATCGACAGTGACACACACACACTGTACCCCCAATATCGACAGTGACACACACACTATCCCCAATATCGACAGTGACACACACCCTGTACCCCCAATATCGACAGTGACACACACACTATCCCCAATATCGACAGTGACACACACACTATCCCCAATATCGACAGTGACACACACACTGTACCCCCAATATCGACAGTGGCGCACACACTATCCCCGATATCGACAGTGACACACACTGTACCCCCAATATCGACAGTGACACACACACTATCCCCAATATCGACAGACACACACACACTATCCCCAATATCGACAGTGACGCACACACTATCCCCAATATCGACAGTGACGCACACACTATCCCCAATATCGACAGTGACACACACACTATCCCCAATATCGACAGTGACACACACACTATCCCCAATATCGACAGTGACGCACACACTGCACCCCCAATATCGACAGTGACACACACACTATCCCCAATATCGACAGTGACACACACACTATCCCCAATATCGACAGTGACACACACACTATCCCCAATATCGACAGTGACACACACACTATCCCCAATATCGACAGTGACACACACACTGTATCCCCAATATCGACAGTGACACACACTGTACCCCCAATATCGACAGTGACACACAAACTGTATCCCCAATATCGACAGTGACACACACTATCCCCAATATCGACAGTGACACACACACTGTACCCCAGTATCGACAGTGACACACACACTATCCCCAGTATCGACAGTGAATCACACACTGTACCCCCAATATCGACAGTGACACACACACTATCCCCAATATCGACAGTGACGCACACACTATCCCCAATATCGACAGTGACACACACTATCCCCAATATCGACAGTGACACACACACTATCCCCAATATCGACAGTGACACACACACTGTACCCCCAATATCGACAGTGACACATACACTGTACCCCCAATATCGACAGTGACACACACACTGTACCCCCAATATCGACAGTGACACATACACTGTACCCCCATATCGAAAGTGACGCACACACTATTCCCAATATCGACAGTGACACACACACTGTACCCCCAATATCGACAGTGACGCACACACTATCCCCAATATCGACATTGACGCACACACTATCCCCAATATCGACAGTGACACACACTATCCCCAATATCGACAGTGACACACACACTGTACCCCAGTATCGACAGTGGCACACACACTGTACCCCCAATATCGACATTGACACACACACTGTACCTCCAATATCGACAGTGACACACACACTATCCCCAATATCGACAGTGACACACACACTATCCCCAATAACGACAGTGACACACACACTGTACCCCCAATATCGACAGTGACACACACACTGAACCCCAATATCGACAGTGACACACACACTGTACCCCCAATATCGACAGTGACACACGCACTATCCCCAATATCGACATTGACACACACACTGTACCCCCAATATCGACAGTGACACACACACTATCCCCAATATCGACAGACACGCACACACTATCCCCAATATCGACAGTGACGCACACACTATCCCCAATATCGACAGTGACACACACACTATCCCCAATATCGACAGTGACACACACACTATCCCCAATATTGACAGTGACACACACACTGTACCCCCAATATCGACAGTGACACACACACTGTACCCCCAATATCGACAGTGACACACACACTGTACCCCCAATATCGACAGTGACACACACACTGTACCCCCAATATCGACAGTGACACACACACTGTACCCCCAATATCGACAGTGACACACACACTGTACCCCCAATATCGACAGTGACACACACACTGTACCCCAATATCGACAGTGACACACACACTGTACCCCCAATATCGACAGTGACACACACACTATCCCCAATATCGACATTGACACGCACACTGTACCCCCAATATCGACAGTGACACACACACTATCCCCAATATCGACAGACACGCACACTATCCCCAATATCGACAGCAACGCACACACTATCCCCAATATCGACAGACACACACACTATCCCCAATATCGACAGTGACACACACACTATCCCCAATATCGACAGTGACACACACACTATCCCCAATATCGACAGTGACACACACACTGTACCCCCAATATCGACAGTGACACACACACTGTACCCCCAATATCGACAGTGACACACACACTGTACCCCCAATATCGACAGTGACGCACACACTATCCCCAATATCGACAGTGACACACATTCTATCCCCAATATCGACAGTGACACACACACTGTACCCCCGTATCGACAGTGGCACACACACTGTACCCCCAATATCGACAGTGACACACACACTGTTCCCCCAATATCGAAAGTGACGCACACACTATTCCCAATATCGACAGTGACACACACACTATCCCCAATATCGACAGTGACACACACACTATCCCCAATATCGACAGTGACGCACACACTGTACCCCCAATATCGACAGTGACGCACACACTATCCCCAATATCGACAGTGACACACACTATCCCCAATATCGACAGTGACGCACACACTGTACCCCAACATCGACAGTGACACACACACTGTACCTCCAATATCGAAAGTGACGCACACACTATTCCCAATATCGACAGTGATACACACACTATCCCCAATATCGACGGTGACACACACACTGTACCCCCAATATCGACAGTGACACACTGTACCCCCAATATCGACAGTGACACACACACTGTACCCCCAATATCGACAGTGACACACACACTATCCCCAATATCGACAGTGACGCACACACTATCCCCAATATCGACAGTGACACACACTATCCCCAATATCGACAGTGACACACACACTGTACCCCAATATCGACAGTGACACACACACTGTACCTCCAATATCGAACGTGACGCGCACACTATTCCCAATATCGACAGTGACACACACACTATCCCCAATATCGACAGTGACACACACACTGCACCCCCAATATCGACAGTGACACACACACTGTACCCCCAATATCGACAGTGACACACACACTGTACCCCCAATATCGACAGTGACACACACACTATCCCCAATATCGACAGTGACACACACACTATCCCCAATATCGACAGTGACACACATACTGTACCCCCAGTATCGACAGTGGCACACACACTGTACCCCAGTATCGACAGTGGCACACACACTGTACCCCCAATATCGACAGTGACACACACACTGTTCCCCCAATATCGAAAGTGACGCACACACTATTCCCAATATCGACAGTGATACACACACTATCCCCAATATCGACAGTGACACACACACTATCCCCAATATCGACAGTGACACACACACTGTTCCCCCAATATCGAAAGTGACACACACACTATCCCCAATATCGACAGTGACACACACACTGTACCCCCAATATCGACAGTGACACACTGTACCCCCAATATCGACAGTGACACACACACTGTACCCCCAATATCGATAGTGACACACACACTATCCCCAATATCGACAGTGACGCACACACTATCCCCAATATCGACAGTGACACACACTATCCCCAATATCGACAGTGACACACACACTGCACCCCCAATATCGACAGTGACACACACACTGTACCCCCAATATCGACAGTGACACACACACACTGTACCCCCAATATCGACAGTGACACACACACTATCCCCAATATCGACAGTGACACACACACTATCCCCAATATCGACAGAGACACACATACTGTACCCCCAATATCGACAGTGACACACACACTGTACCCCCAATATCGACAGTGACACACACACTGTACCCCCAATATCGACAGTGGCGCGCACACTATCCCCGATATCGACAGTGACACACACACTATCCCCAATATCGACAGTGACACACATACTGTACCCCCAGTATCGACAGTGGCACACACACTGTACCCCAGTATCGACAGTGGCACACACACTGTACCCCCAATATCGACAGTGACACACACACTGTTCCCCCAATATCGAAAGTGACGCACACACTATTCCCAATATCGACAGTGATACACACACTATCCCCAATATCGACAGTGACACACACACTATCCCCAATATCGACAGTGACACACACACTGTTCCCCCAATATCGAAAGTGACACACACACTATCCCCAATATCGACAGTGACACACACACTGTACCCCCAATATCGACAGTGACACACTGTACCCCCAATATCGACAGTGACACACACACTGTACCCCCAATATCGATAGTGACACACACACTATCCCCAATATCGACAGTGACGCACACACTATCCCCAATATCGACAGTGACACACACTATCCCCAATATCGACAGTGACACACACACTGCACCCCCAATATCGACAGTGACACACACACTGTACCCCCAATATCGACAGTGACACACACACACTGTACCCCCAATATCGACAGTGACACACACACTATCCCCAATATCGACAGTGACACACACACTATCCCCAATATCGACAGAGACACACATACTGTACCCCCAATATCGACAGTGACACACACACTGTACCCCCAATATCGACAGTGACACACACACTGTACCCCCAATATCGACAGTGGCGCGCACACTATCCCCGATATCGACAGTGACACACACTGTACCCCCAATATCGATAGTGACACACACACTATCCCCAATATCGACAGTGACACACACACTGTACCCCCAATATCGACAGTGACGCACACACTATCCCCAATATCGACAGACACACACACACTATCCCCAATATCGACAGTGACACACACACTATCCCCAATATCGACAGTGACACACACACTATCCCCAATATCGACAGTGACACACACACTATCCCCAATATCGACAGTGACACACACACTATCCCCAATATCGACAGTGACGCACACACTGCACCCCCAATATCGACAGTGACACACACACTATCCCCAATATCGACAGTGACACACACACTGTATCCCCAATATCGACAGTGACACACACTGTACCCCCAATATCGACAGTGACACACACACTGTATCCCCAATATCGACAGTGACACATACTATCCCCAATATCGACAGTGACACACACACTGTACCCCAGTATCGACAGTGACACACACACTATCCCCAGTATCGACAGTGAATCACACACTGTACCCCCAATATCGACAGTGACACACACACTGTACCCCAGTATCGACAGTGAGACACACACTATCCCCAGTATCGACAGTGAATCACACACTGTACCCCCAATATCGACAGTGACACACACACTATCCCCAATATCGACAGTGACGCACACACTATCCCCAATATCGACAGTGACACACACACTATCCCCAATATCGACAGTGACACACACACTATACCCCCAATATCGACAGTGACACACACACTATCCCCAATATCGACAGTGACACACACTATCCCCAATATCGACAGTGACACACACACTATCCCCAATATCGACAGTGACACACACACTGTACCCCCAATATCGACAGTGACGCACACACTGTACCCCCAATATCGACAGTGACACACACACTGTACCCCCAATATCGACAGTGACGCACACACTATCCCCAATATCGACAGTGACACACACACTATCCCCAATATCGACAGTGACACACACACTGTACCCCCAATATCGACAGTGACACACACACTATCCCCAATATCGACAGTGACGCACACACTATCCCCAATATCGACAGTGACACACACACTATCCCCAATATCGACAGTGACACACACACTATACCCCCAATATCGACAGTGACACACACACTATCCCCAATATCGACAGTGACACACACTATCCCCAATATCGACAGTGACACACACACTATCCCCAATATCGACAGTGACACACACACTGTACCCCCAATATCGACAGTGATGCACACACTGTACCCCCAATATCGACAGTGACGCACACACTGTACCCCCAATATCGACAGTGATGCACACACTATCCCCAATATCGACAGTGACGCACACACTGTACCCCCAATATCGACAGTGACACACACACTGTACACCCAATATCGACAGTGACACACACACTATCCCCAATATCGACAGTGACACACACACACGTGGCGATTGGGATCAAAGGCTATGGGGCGAAAGCAGGGTTAGGATTGAGTTGGATGATCAGCCGTGATGGTGATGAATGGGGGAGCGGGCTCGAAGGGGCGATTGGCCGCCTGCTCCTACCTTCTATCTGTCAGTTATTGACGGTGATGGTCCTGCCCAGCGTTGCCCTGGATGAATATTTGACCATTTCCCTTTCTCTGGCAGGTTTGAAAGACCTCTTTCTCTCCGGATGTTCCTGG